>NW_028277173.1:15117857-15270000 GCF_051122295.1 Plectrocnemia conspersa
CGGAATATAAAATCAAATAAATTAAAAATTATTGATTGATTTAATTAAAATATCAGAGAAAATACTTTTTGATTGTACTTTTTACTATATGTTTTTATACTGTGGTTTGTTTAAAATTAAAAGTAGAAAGCACAAGATTTAAAATTTTTTTGATTTTTTTTGTGGTGAAGACTATTTTTCTTAAATTTAAGCTTTCAAGTAAGGCGCGTTGAGGTTGTATGGCAATTCACCGTGTTGGAATACACCCCCATTGCACCCCCCCGCCCGTCGGCTTAGTTGTGGCAATAAAGTGTTAGGTTTCCTGGGAATAGAGCCGTGCAACGCTTCAAAATACAAATAATACATAAAAGCATATTCTGATATTAAAAAATGTCTTCTTATACAAATAAGACCATTAAATTTATTTGTAAATAAAAATAAAAATATTTCTAGATAAAAAGTAGAGAAAAATATGTTTGTCTAATATGAAAATATCTATGAAATAATTGTTAACATTATCAAATAAATATAGCTGATATTATATACATATGTATATATTTTGTAGGTCTTAAGAACATAATGTATCATAAAATACATAAAAATATGTATCAAAATTTATGCTGGAACGGTTGACATTTTATTGACATTGTTTTAGCTATTATTAACAAACTAATTTTTAATAAGTACTATTTTATTATAAAAATATAAATATAATGTAATATTCTAGTTATATATTATGAATTAATAAATATTATTTGTTCATAGAAGTTAGAGTATAGAAAAAAAGTATAGAAAAAAAATAACTTTTTTATTTATTCATGTATAAAAATCGATTAGGCGAATTTTTAAAACAGCCATAAATCAATACTTGTCATATTTCAAATTTATTAAACTTTTGTTAATTTTAATAGTGCTAATTATTTTAGTTAACATACATAAATAAATATTTGTTTTTGACTTAAGAATCTACAACTTTTATAATTTTATTAATTTGTGAGTTGGTCTTTAGATAGTAGAAGGTACATTAATCATTATAGATATAGTTTGTTTATATAGTAGTGGGAATATTCTGCGATATAGGTGAGGTTTCGCTTGTAAATCGTCGCTGGTCTCCGCCAGAACTTGGTAGAAACATAATAAGGGTGGTCAAGGAGGGCATGTACCCGGGCGGGGCTTCAATTTGCAGAAGCTGCTACCCCCCACCAACCCTAACCGTCTCCCTTATTCGCCCTTCCATCACCCCGAGACTCCTTTTGTCAAATGAACGCCGCTTTCTCCCTCACTCCATAAACTTTTGCACTACGTTCATTTGAGAATCGTGCGGGGAGCTATTCATATATGATTATATATTATTTAAAGGTTCGCGAGTAAAATTTTTTTAAGAACAGTGATAGTGAATTTTAATTGCTGTATTTTTCGACAGTGATGAACCTGCCATGTTCATTCGCTAAGCAAAGTCTTAATCTGATTGACTCGGACTTTCTGGTTGTGTCGTTTTTGTTTCCACCAATGAACGGCTATTTAAATATGTTAAAAAGTGGGGAAAAAATAAAAAAAATGTTCTAAAACATTTAAAAATACAGTATATCCTATCCATTCAGTGGCGTAGCTATGGTATGTGCCACCCAGGGCGATCCTTAAAATTGCCGCCCCTCCATACATTTTTTGCGGCGTCATAAAATCAGCATTTCTTAAGAAGATGAAAAATTGGTTATTATTAAACTCTTGTTATTCGTGGATTTATATATGTTTTAGTGCATTCAGGGCTAAGAACCACACTGGATGATCCCATCGCAAATGGGATATGCCGCCCCCAAGCAAGTGCCGCCCGGGGCGACCCGCCTGCTCCGCCCCCCCATAGCTACGCCACTGTGTCCATTCACACCCAGAAGTATTTTTCTTATATTTTGTTGTCATGTTTCAAGAGAACAATTTAAGTAGGCACAGTATCTAATAAATGAAAAGTTATTCTTACAAAATAAAATGGGCACGTATATGGAATTGGAATTTGATTTATTTAAAATCATTGCACACTATTTGGTTTAACATATTATAATGTAGATAGTGTGAAAACTCTTAATCAATTTGTATAAAAACTATTTATAATCTTTAAATTAAACTAGTGTGCCTTTAAATTATCTTATTAGTATATGTGTTACGGTGAATGTGTATTATTATTGGGATCTTGCAGCCAAATAAACGCATGAAAAGCTAGTAAAAGTTTATTTTTGTATAGAGAGAGATATAAATGCCGTTTTTAGGCGGTGGAATGGAAATGGCAAGTCAGAGAGTCTTTCTTGGCATGTCGAGTTGTATTATTGTCGGCTGTGATTTGAAAAATGTGTTCTCGTGATGCTGGATGATCCGCTTATGTTGTCATGCATCTGAATCTCCCCCTGCGTCTCCTCTCGGTGACCAAGTGTGACCTATTTTATAATGCTGGTTAAAAACAGCTGTGGCGAATCACACATTAGGATATTTGCGATATAATAACATCGATTCTTTGATCCACAGATAAAATGTGTTAAAGCATCAAAAGAGAAATGGTCCAGATGACTACTTCGGCGATTGTTAAGCAAAGAGTAGAATAACAATAGTATTTTGCGCAACGGTAGAATATATCGACTGGCACGCATCTTCTTCAAATAAAGAGTAGTTTTTTCAAGAGATATTAATTGTGATATTAAGGGGTCCGTGCAGAATTTTCAGTTATAACGCAATTGTGTGGTCACGAGCAGACCTGCCGAGAGAGGAGTGGGGGGGAGAAAAGGAACAGATTCCCGGAGCCCGTTCTCCTTGAGAAGCCCAACTTTGATAAAAATCATCAAACTTAATGAAAGTTCTAAAACTAATTATAGTTTTAGAAGTTTTTTATAGTCCAAAATACAAACTAAATCAACTCATGTCTCAGGGAAAAATAAGCGGAAGAATAAGTACAGACAGGTCATCGCATCTCACATATTGCTCCACAGTTTGTCTACATTTTGATATTACATTATGTTTTAAAAATATCGTAGCTATCCTTACCGCTAGTACTATGGACTTATAATATAAGAAAGCTTGTCAAAGTATTTTCAAACCAAATTTTGGTCAATAGTAGAGCGCAAAAACAATTATCACTTCTCAGAAGGCAAAAATTCACGTCAAAAGCAATAAAATCGTGTCGGCGCCGTCGCAGTGGGAACGCTCGGTAACGAGCGTTCCCACTGCGACGGCGACGACACGATTTTATTGCTTTTGACGTGTATTTTTGCCTTCTGAGAAGGGATAATTATTTTTTGCGCTCTCCTATTGGTCAAAATTTGGTTTAGATGTGCTTTATTCGATTCTCACTCGTAATATTGTTATAAATATACGATTGTCAAAAAACAATACATAGTATTATTTCAATAGACAAAAAAATAAATATGTATTTAACTGAAACAGCTAGTGAAATTATATTTTAAGAAGTGAAAATAAAACTTCACTGAAAGATACACATTCATTGTCAGTATAAATGTATATATGTATATATATATACGTCGGAATAAAAGTATGGCTATTTTTCATTTCCCAAAATGAAATTCTTAAAATGAAATAAAAATATTAATTAGTAACCATTTCACACGAATAGACTGTAGAAAACCTTGGACGAAAGATGAGGGTGGGAGGGATGAACGAAGTTGAGCTTTGAAAGTTTTGTGTATACGTGTGCGGGTGTGGATAATTTTGAATATCGGTGTAGCTGAGGTGTATGTGTGTGTATGCATGTGTGTTAAAGTAGTGGTAGTTTATAGAAATCGTTTCGGGTAACTACGGTCTATGTGAAATGTTCTGTGTAAATGCGGTTGTAGTGGAAGTCGTGTGAGTTTTGTAAGTGGGTTAAAAGATTTAAAAAAATATATTTATATTTAATAAAAAATATAATGTAACGATGAAAATATTTTTAGTGTAAATAAATAAAAGACGGTGGCGCTGCGTAGCGGCATTTCTGAAAATAACACTCGAGTTTTTTCGTTGAAAATAGGATTTTTCGCTTCTGCTACAGCTTCGTGCCACTTTATGTAGATGTCATTGGTTTTAAGATAATATTAATATGATATATAAAAAAATAAGTAAAATTATTATTATTTTGTGTTAATAATATACAATATTATATTAAATTTGCATCGTTTGATAAAGCAGTGTACATATTTGAGGTGTTCATGGAAGGTATGTGTGAAATATTATGTAATATTTAATCGATTCTGGCAAGTTGCTGGGTAACGTTAGCTACGCAGGGATTCCTTAAAAGTTATGAGCTAACTCACGTTACCATGGTTACCTTTTCTCCGGTTCATGTAAGATAAGGCGGGGCGAGGGATGCTGGAAATTTTCTCGCAGGGTCATGGCGTACGCACAAGGGACGGCGAATCATATATTATAATAATAGTATATTGTGTGGCAAATATCATACAATGTACAGGATGGTAAAAAAGTAACAATTTGTTTACATTTTTCTATTTATACAATATATAAATATGTTTATTTTTTTAGACTTATTTTTAAAAAACAGTATTAAACTAAATCGTTTAAAAACATGATATATGTCATTGACCTTATTATATAAATTCATATATACGAGGGGTATTTTGTGACAAAAAAATATTTCTCATAAATATTTTATTTTGGGATTGAATAATAATAGTCTCAGAATATCCTTGGATTCGATTAACATTAACCATGGATTATTAATAATCAATTTGACTATTATTATAATTCTTAGATTATAAAAACAAGGATTAATTACTGACTTATGATACGCATTACTGAAGTTTTGATTTATATTTTTTATCAGAAAACTTCTTAAAAGTACGATTTACAAAAACCAACCAGCACGATAGTAAAAATTTACAACAACCAGAACAGTATATTAGTAATATAAGCTGAAGACTAAATATCTAGAAGACATGGGTTCAAATACTATGATATATGAAACCCATTGTTTTTCAATTTCTATCGTGTCTGGGGGATCTGCATTAATGATCATTATATAATTATAGTTACAATAAATCATTATAAATAAGGTTTTCTTTGCTTTATTGATTGGTTAGATGATTATTTAAACTCTTGCATATATGATGTAATAATTAACTAAGATATCACACGTATAAATAAAATATTATATTATGAAACATTATTAAAAAAGCCCTGTTTTTATTTATATTTTTTTTTTTGGTATAAAAAATTCATGCAATATTATTATATAAAGATGTGTGTTTCTTTTGACCCACCCTATATTTATTTTTATTTAAACTTTGTAAGTTAATTAATCAATACGCCTTGTCGTCCATTCTCTGATTGCTTATATCCTCGAGAGAGTCGCTAGAAATCTCTGCTATTCGAATACTGTCGGACGTTTGTGAACTGAGCAGAGAGGAACCGTCCAGACGTAGTTGTTTGTATTGTGTCAATTACCGTTTTAATTTTGCACGTCCATTTCCGTGACTTTAATTGGTTTGCGTTGACGTTGAGAAGGGGAACGGCTTTTATCGCCGCATAATAATCTTATTAGCGCGGCCATCTTAAATTTCGCAAATCTCAACCCCTTTTGTACCAATGCGGGAGATACAAAACGTTATTATATCAGAAAAATAAAATATTAAATCATATATAATACAAAAATTTTGTTTGTCGACGAGGGTCATTTCAATGACACCGTTTTTATTATGTAGTTAAACCATTACAATGTACTTTATTATATCAAAAATAATAAACAAAAAGTTATTTTAATAGCAAAGTGACTTATGCATATTGGACACGTGAGCAAGCCTGTCGAAAGGGGGCAAATTCCCGGAGCCCGTTCTTTTTGAATAAATCAAAGCAAGAAAATATTTATAAAAAAAGTAAAAATCGACCTAAGCTAAACTAAAGTTGTTTGAGATGTATGTACTGATATATTTCAAGTATAAGTTCCTTCAGCCTTTTTTTATGAATACAAGAAATAAATGGAGTGGAACATTGCCTTCAAAAGCACCTATTTTATATTTAGTACTTTCACAATAAACAGATTGTAGTTTTTTGACGTGGCTCCATTTGTGTTAAAATTAGCTTGCAAATTATTGTTGACTTTATTACTTTTTGAACGTTTAAAAAATTTTAGACATGAGAGGAAATATTCAATGAATGTAAATTAGTAGCAGTAGATTCAAAAGCAATAAAATCGTGCCGTCGCCGTCGTAGTGGGAACGCTCGGTAACGACGGTGATAATTCATAACAAATATTTGTTTTTTATCTTTTAGTCTTCTACTTTTTCAATTTTTTGTATAAATTTGAGAAACTTTAGCATAAAATCTAATGTATTTGGTTTAATTTTTTTAACAAAACATGTCTTGAAACATTTACTTTCCGGATCGAAATCTGAAGTTCTGAAGTTATTTACTTCATATATATTTTATTAATGTTTTAAATTAAAAATATATATATATATATATATATATATATATATATATATATATATATATATATATATATATATATATATATATATATATATATTATGATGTGTGGTTGATGCAATCATTCGACTATTCCGGTAGTACCTATATAAAAGGTGCAAAAATTGAATCGGGCGAAATCCAGGTGCGCTAAAAGCACGGCCGGCGGAGCTAATCTAGAGCAGACAATCGTGCAGAGTGACACGTGTCAGGAGCAGGTCCCACTGCAGCAGCCGGAAGCATCATCAGGTCGAGTGGTGGTCCTAATCAAGAATGCGATTTCCGCTTTGGAACCTCTGGAAGTGATGGCGGACGGGCGTCAGGATCGAGAACGTTAGACGAGCCATTAACTTGAGCAAATTCTCGTCGCCTCGTTCGCACATTCACACGTGCAATTATCGGTATGTTTACTTATGCATATGTGTGTGTCGGGATGAGAAATTCAAGTGCTTCCTCTTTAAACTTTGTTTGAATGTTGACCGAGGTTTGGGTTTCTGATGATGGGTCACCCCATCCAGTTGACTGGCAACGCAACACTAAGTAAACTTCAATAAGCTTGTGAATGACCACTGTCGTGTGTGCTTAATGTTTTAGAATGCGACGCATAAGACAAACACTGCTGCAAAATATACATATTGAATAATATTATACAAATATATTATTATTTTACATTCACCAAAAATTTTGGGATATCTTTATACTTAATCCGTTACATTAAGAAAAATAAAATATCTAAAAATAACTTGTCACAAAGTGAAATGAACCTAGAAGTTAATTTATGTAAAATATCAGCTATTTAGTAAATATAAAAAAAATACAATTATCTGCCAAATAAAATTAAAAGAAACTAAAGCTTCAAAATAATAAAAAAATGTGAAAAAACGATCTTACTTTTATATAAATACTTACACTAGATTTATATTTAAAATTACAAATTAATTAAAATTGTTGAAAATTATTAATTTTTTTTTAATAATTATAACCATAAAACAAACATATTATAATATATTGTAAATTTCAATTTCTAGTGTTTCTATTTCTCGGTAATTTTATAGATATTTTTTTTGGTAAAAATTAAATTTGCACGAATATTTTTGCTGTATTTTTTATATACCGCTGCATAAAAAAGGGTGTGTCTGTGCCAGATGCTTAAAAATATGCACGCTTTATTGGATGATTTTAAGATTTTTGAAGGTGGAAAGAATTTGAATTCAAAAAAATGTTTACGATTTTCTAAACCTTTTCGTTGCTTTTCTAATTTAGGAATTACATTATTAATCATATAAGAAGAAACTGCTTCGCGTGGGTATCGACAGCTTGCAAATATGTTTGGTGACTTTCCACAAAGTTACGCCATAAAATTTGCCTGTCGGCGAACTTAAACCCGTTTTTTTAACTAGTCCAGAGGTATTTTATCTATATCTAGTTCAAAATATGGCATATTGTATAGATACAGGAGCTCGAAATTCCTTCGTAACTCGACGCTCTGTAAACGATCAAAATATATCGATCCTTTCTGGTCCTTTGATTATTCACGTCTATTATAAAAAATATCATCCTATTGAAGTTTGTTTTCTTTAAAAATATATATATTGCAGGTTATTCAAATTTATATATTAAGCTAACCTATATTTTACTGCTGGCTATCAAAATCTGAGCTTTAATCAAAAATAATTAAAAAAAATAAAGAATAATGCTGTTTGAAGATATGATGGCTTCTAAGTAGATCCTTAGTCCAACATTTAAAGATAATACTATTTATAAAATGTAATTTTTCTTGGTTAATTGTAGTTTTAACGCCAGGACAATCATAGTGTAAATGTTAATAGCGAAGTTAGCTAGAAAGAAAATAAATTATAATTGAATTTTCATTTTTCTCGCAGTTAAATTGTGCATTATATTTATAATTTCATTAGTATTTAAAGCATATATATGTTTATGTTGGGTGGATATTTATTTATCGATGTTTTTATTACCAAATAAATTTGTAATGTGCGGAAATACCGTTTAGGCACTATAATATTTTGTAACAGTACTATATAATATAAAATTGAACTAAAGGTAAGTTTTTATTTTACAGTAAAATTTAAGAGCTTTACCGCTGAAAGACTAACATCACTATTTTTAATAGTAAGTGACTAGCATATCTAAAAGTATAGAAACCGCTGTTGTATATTATTACTGTTAAATTATAAAACGTATTTTCAGAGCTAAAGTATAAGGCAAAACTGATTCAATTTGAACAATATGACACTTTACCGTTAGTTGAGTTAGGATGAAATTTGCTTATAAACGAATTATCCGTCAGCAGATGGCATGTCAGCCTCCCTGTTTAGCCTTCAAAGAAAATTCCTTCCCCATATCGTCCTGCCCGAGGAACCGCAAAATCAATTTCCTTATACGAGCATAGTTAAATTACATCGTTGAGCAGCCATCCTGACACAACAGCTGCTTGCATACCTTAATAACTGCTCCACGAAAATACATTATAGAATCAATTAAAAAAAAACAGTATTACAATATCACAATCAACCCTTTAACACATCGACCTATCGACCGGCCTCGACCTCATAGGTGAAGCAATCCAAAAAATGTGATCAACCCTTCGCTGACCCGTCATTTATTCGTGACCTCCGCTACTTAAACTGGTTTTTCAAAAAATATTTAGGGTGTTTGTGTAACGTACGATCGAGGTCAAAGTTTGGTATTATTCAATCTAATATGACTCATACTGTTCCTTGCCTTCCTTCTAATGAACTAATTAAAAACGAGGGTTAAATGAATAACCGCAGCACTTACCTTTTTTCGTGGCTACCCCCAAAATAAACATCTCCGGTTGCACGATTTAAATATACTCTTCGTCTAATCTGTTTATCTTTTAATCAACGGACTGCTTGGGTCATGTTTCAAATGACCGCTCTTTTTGAATCAATATTATAGTACCTAAATTCAGAGTTATATTTTTTATTGGTTTTAGTACATATAAAATACCATTTAAATATTTTTGTTTTATATGTTTATTTACTCATACATGATGATAAAACCAGAAAAAATAGAAATCGGCCGAGAAATCATGAAATAGACGGATGTAGATATATGTCAAATTAATTAAAGATTCCATCCCAAATTTATACAGTACAACTTTACAAATGCTGGAATTTGTTGTTTGCTATCCTCGTCAATTAAGTAGGACGTTGTTCTTGAATAACTATTCTAATTCATAGACAGGCATTCAATTTGATATACATACATTAATGTACATAAGTATATTATTATTGTACATTTTAATTTATTTTTGTATGTGCATAGATCTATAAAATACGTTAACTTTTAGCTGCTGATTAATACTCGATTTAAGAAAAATGTCATGATTTCCGAATACCTATAAATGGACTGAAGTGTAAAAAATACTTTATTTTGAATAAATAAAATAGTGCAGGCATCGTGAAAAATAAGTATCATCTGAATAATTAAGATACATTACAGCAACTGTCCACTAAATTTTCTAGCAATTATGGCCATTCGAATGTCCTCCAGCGTATGGTTGAAAGGGCAACAGCCTACGGGTGGATGAAGCGAGGGGCCGAAGCAATAAAGGCTTCGGCACACACCTCAAACATCTACTTTCTGCCTATAATCACTCATGTACGACAAATCGCGCAGATGCAAATCGCTCTTTGAGTATGCTCAACCTCTTCAAAGCGAAGTGAAAAAACGAGTTTACCGCATAGGCCTAAAAAAAAGCATCGGTACATAATCTATATCTATACGTAGGGATCGCTGATATTTTTTTCGAATATTCACATATGCATCGTTATTATATCTATATATATATATATATATATATATATATATATATATATATATATATATATATATATATATATATAAAGGTGATTAGAACTGTTTCTTAAAATAATATGTATTTTAAACTCGCAATAATGTACATTTCTCTACTAATAATAATTTGAAATGAGCCGTTACCAATTACAGATAAATTTCCGAAATATTTATTGGAGCTCCTAGCATATCTTAAATCCTCGGGCACTTGGTACGGGGTGTCGAAGGCCGTGAGAAATGGCACGGAATGGAATAGGCGTTATCTATGTACAAATGACAGCTAGAACTATTGGTTGCACTGGACTGCAGCAGCTGACCGCGCAAAACCTTCGAATTCGGCTATCTTATCGAACGTGTATATACCCCATGGCATAGCAATAATACATGGCGGTTGTTCAGTACGAATCATTATTTGCAGCATGCGGTTTTGAATACGCATGGGATTGAGTTACAATTATTGTTATTATAGGGTGTAATACAAATAATTAAGATAAAGATTGATTTGTGTGAGTTGCTCTTTATGCTTTGTCAATGTGGAATGAATGCTCCAGATTGTTACAATGTGAATTGTATAACAGAGTATACAAATTAAATTCTGAAAAATATAGCAATAAATTAATCGAATTGAATAATGATGATAATTGAACTATTTTTTGTGGTAACCAAATTGATTGATTCTGTGTCGAGTTATCCCGGGAAATTATTTTTATTTTTTCAGTGTCTTGGGAGTTTAAAAATTTACCCTGAAACTCGAGACTTTATGATTTTTTATTAAAAATCAGGGGCGTCATTGGGTGAAGGGGGGTGCAGGTGATGCAGTTTATTTTAATTAGCAAGTATATACACACCTTAGTGCTTCATCGTTTTAAAAATAATACCGGTACTTGTATTTAAAAATAATATTATTAAAAATATTCTTTAATTTTAAAACTAGTGCTTCTTATCGATAATTATTTTTGAAGAAAAATGCCAATTCGATAATTTTCAAAGAGCCTTTCTTAATAAAAATGCAATTTGTACGAATATTATTAAATATTTTGCAATCACTGTACATTTTTCTGCTGCTGCATTAAAAAGTGGGTCCGTGCCAGATGTTTGAAAAATGCATGTTTTTAATAGATATCGGAAGTATTTGAATGGCAAAAAATTGTATTAGGTTTTCTTAGCATCTTTGCTTTAGTAATTTAGGAACTACATCAAATATTATATAATAAAAATCCATTCCGCGTGAGAATCGGTAGATTCCAAAAATGTATAGAGACTTTCTAAATTGTTACGCCATTAAATTCAAACTAAAATATTGACAATAGCAACAGCTATTATTGACACTTGAAAACAGTAGCCCGAAATTCCTTCATCTGTAATCAATTTAAGCAGATCGATCTTTTATGGTTCTATTATAACAAGTCATTATCTAATTAAAAGCTGTTCACTTTGTTCATCAAGAGTATATTATTATTTTAAAATAAATATAAAATATGTACTAGGACCTATCTCAGACGATTATTAACGACCTGACCACTCGTATTGTTTTAAAGTATATTAAGGTAGGTACATTCATCAGTTGTTTGTTATACACGCTGTAAAACTCAACTCGGCGGTATTCTTCGTGGGGTGGAACACCACCTCGGACAGGGTGGTAGGAAGTGTTAGATTTTACTGGTTGCGGCCGCGGGCCTCAATTAATCATGGCGGTGTCACCGTCCTCTACCCTGACACCACCCTTTTCAAACACCCTGCACAGGAGAAGCTTTCTGGGAACAGGACACAGAGCCCCCCGAAACCATTTCTGGGCTTCAAGAAATTAAAACATGTATCGCTTACACGCTATGTGTCTGTATTTTTGGCAGTCGGGCTAAATTCGTTACATTGCTATCTATTTTTGGATGGTTAAAATGGTAATATTTTTAACGGTATAATTAAGTTAAAGCACGTGTAAAGGATTACCACTTGGTATAAAAAAAAGACAGCAAAACTATAATGTTTATACATATATACCTATGTATGTAAGGTTTTATCTTAAAACATTAATATCCAAGCTTATTATTACAAAAATAAATATTAAAAGCGGTATTGATTTTTTTATTATATAAAAATATTGTGGGAGTTTTTAACCACCTGTGCCAATTTGTCACAATTTAAAGGTCATAATGATGACTACTTGAACAACGTAAACAGAAATCTTACACACTTCGTAATAATTAATCATTTTTATTTACCTTTCAATGTTCTAGATTTTTCCTTTGGAAATTAATATTTTCCTAAATTTAATAAGTCACCAATGAAGATTTCATCAAGAAAAAATGTTTATCTATTTGTATATAGCGTATGCTATTGCCGAAATATTTTTTTATTGTTTCAGTACAGTAATTTTGGTATTGAATTATTGGGTGTAGGGAATATCGGTATTAGGTACTAAATTTAAAATCATAGTATTTATATACATGTTTAAATAAAACTGTACATGTAAGTATATTCATATTTTTATAAAATCAATCTGACAGGCGTAAGCCCAATGCGTTACAACGGGGTAAATCTGTACAAACTGAGTAATTCAATCAGATATAATGAATACCTACAATTAAGTATTAACCACCAGACTGAAAGTCTAAGAATCGGTGACATCTATATTAATAATTATAAATTATTGTGTGTGATACAATTTATAAGCAATAGATGTCACTGCAGCTGGGGACGTTTTTTATAAATAGAAATTCGAGTGCCGCTGCCGGGAATCGAGCCCGCAACCTCAGAGTTACTAGTATGAGACGTTACGGACTACGCTATTCCGTCCTTTATATAAATAAAGATATCTCTCCAGTTAGCTTAATCTGGAAGGTGAGTAGTTTTGTATTTACAATTTTTCTTCTTTTTAAAAACAGTTTTCAGAGGAGCGATAGATTATTACTGAATTAATTTTTTAATAAAAGTAGGAAAATAATTAATTAGATAGAAATTTTTATTCTCTTCGAATAGGTTTATATTATATATAATATAAAAAAAGTGTTGTTCAAGTAAAACACACTAAAATAAAATTAAGAAAATAATTTTGTACTATAAAATTTTTCATGTTTAAAATAAGTTGCATCAATTCAATATAATATTAATATATCTGTCTTCTACTATAATTTATTTTAAAATGTATAGTGTACATTTTTTTCATTGTTGCATCTGGTAACCCTATGGCGGCAGACGCCATGTTAATTGTATGGCGTCTGTCTGCCTTGCGAAAAAAGAGAGCTTTCTCTCACTTGGCAAAATTGCTTGAAACAATTTGCAAGTCATACGGACGATATTAACAAACGAGCGACGAAAGTAATTCGAGGCGTCCATTCATTAAATATGCTTCAGCTTAATATAAAAAAATAATATATACTATATTAAATTGTGGTAAAAAAACATTGATTGACTTTGCTGCAAAACGAATTAAAAATATATTTTATCACTTAGAAAATCATCAATTTGGCTGTTGAAATAAACATTCTACAATAAAGCAATTGCATAGGTTGACAAAATATATTAATGCAGACTTTTAATATAAAAAATACTGCTCAGCCTTATTCTTACATATGACCACCTAAACTACTCTAAAAAAATTAAGAAAGTGCTTCCATACAACATTGTCTTAATAATCCAAACCTACCTGAAAAATATACACTTCGAAATTAAAATCAGAAAAAAAATACAAAATTGTATCAAATGTCATCGGGTGTGTCTTAGGACAGCGTTCTTGGAACAATGCTGTATTTGATATACAATATATATCTTCCTCAGACACTACAATATTGCCGTCTGATACCGACCGCATCGAAAAAACTGAAAAAGTCCAAGCTTGGCTCTTTAAATGGCGAATCAGAGTTAATAAAACTAAAGCAATCCATATTATATTTACGTTGAACAAGGATACTTGTCTTTCGGTATCCTTAATGGGAAATGGATACCACAAGGTAACAAGGTATGGGAATTTATACTTAGTAACTTTCGCTCATGAAGCAATAGTTGTAATAAAGAAATATGTTCTTATTAATGTTTAATAAAAAAATGAAGTTCTTTCTGAATAATTAGTTACCTAATTTATTACTATCAGATACACCACAATAGACCAAATAATTCATTGAAATGAAACACTTAAAGCATTATATTTTTTGGATAATGAAATTTATACTTTTGATATGTTTAAGTAAATGACATTTGAAGTGACCGAATAAAGCTAATATAATATAATATTTTATATAATTAAAAACATTTTAGATATTTACTAAAAAAATAAATAAAAGTTTATTAAAGTTTGGTTTAAAACACTAATTACAAAGGGCGCATTTGCGTGGTTTTAAAATGTTCTGTATTTAATAACTACATAACAGTAATGATAGTTCTGCAGTTATAATATTACTTTTACATTGGAGGTTTTGCCAATTAGCTTAGTTTTCTATAAATTGATGAAAATCTTCGAATTAAAGTATCAAGTAAATTTTATATTAAATATATATGAAACTATGATGTGGAGTACACTTTGCGTTTCGATGTATTGTTTTCAACTTAAAGAACTTAGTTACTGTCTAGACGGATTTCTAAAAAAATAGCACAAGAGGAGTGTTCACATTTGTCGTAATTAAGCCGAAAAAGTTTTTTTCTCGGTTTATTTTTTAGTTGTTTATCATATCGTAGAAATTTTAACACTGATTTATTAAACTTTACATTATGACTATACGCCTTAACTTAATATAGTGTAAATTTTACGTCCAAATTTAAAAAATCATAATTCGTTAAATAAATAACTAAATACATAATATAAATTAAATTTGATCAAACATAAACTATTAACAATTAAATAAATAAGTACAGTTGCATTGATTAAGCAAGCCATAAATCAGTTACAGTATTCAGACTTGACAAGTTCAAGAAAATTGTAATTTGATTGCAAAGAATTAAATCTTATATGTTCTTAAATGAATTAATCGATAATCTAATGTTGAGTTGAATATCCCGTACAAAGAATTTTTTTTAATAGTTTTGCGTCATATCGACGTTTTAACTTCAGTTACAGATTTTCATTAGAATCAATGAAGATCGATACTTTAGAAGGATAAAAGTATGTGGCTCGATTAAAAATAATATTAAACATTTTAATGGTTCACAGTTGGTGGAGGATTATGGCTAGATAATAATTTTTAATTTGATCAATTACGAAAGACTACTGTTTTATTTTTTTTCTCTATGCTTCTTTATTTATTTACATATTTATTACATTATAAATATATGCCCCTTTTCATACTACCTGCTCTGAATGCAGCTGTAAATTTAGCGGCTCAAAACTAACAATTGTCTTCAAAATTGCAGTGGTTGTAAACCATTTAAAAATATACAGTAAAAACCATTTTATGAGAATTCTCAAGATATATTAAAAAAATTTCGAAAAATTTTATTGAAAAGAGAGTAGATGTTTTATGAATACAATTTAAGGATAAATACATTTAAGATGTTGTCGTTGCCTTAATTTATTGATTTATTATGTTTTATTTTGTATATGGTCATGTTTTACATAAAAGAGAGTAATAATAGTATAGAGAAATACATGTTTCGATTTCCTCAACTGCAAGGACTGAACCCATGCTTATGGAAAAATATCTATACGTTAATATTACCAAAAATATTCGAATTGTTTAATGTTATATACAGACCTAGATTTTATATGGTTGGCGAGTAAATGATAAAGTTGGTTGATCTTAAAGTTATATTTAATAAATACGCTCTACAACAGAGATACATTAGGGTTTTAATATATTATAATGTATTTTATAATATAAATACAACACATATTTTAAATTCTGAAATCAGATCGAGCTCCGCGAACGGAAAACACACACATCATCTTGGTACGTGTTTGCTGCTGTAGAGCTTTTGTGTAAGAAATTAACATAGGCCACCCCCAAAGTTTCGCCAGCGTTTCCTCAAACTTTTCGACAGGCCAACCCGACGAAATTCACGTTGACCGTTTCCTCTGGGCTTTTGGCGCCGGGTTAACTCCAAAAGGGAGCAAGTGGCCACAGGAGCGGTCAGGGGAAAACGTCTTAAAGTGTTGTAAATATCGGACCGGCTTGCGTTGTTGCCCAGTGTTTATTATATAAGGGACCGGATAGGGAACGCGCCTGGCCTGAGTTATATATTGCCTTGCGCAGTCTCCGCCTGGAAACTACCCGCAGAGGAAAACCGGCGGAATTTATTGGTGGTCATGAATTTTGTGAAATATAATGCGCCACTCGTCCGCCGAATTCTCCTCTAGGCTCGTATCTTGGACAGTGATTCTCAGGCACGGAGACATGAGCGATGATGGCAATTAGATTCGGAAGAGGGTGACTTGGTGAAAAATTGGCACAAAGTAATGTATACGTAATAATAACTACGGCACTGAAGAGTTATGCATGAATGATTAAGGCTTTCAATACCGGTAGCATGTCAAATTTTTCAACATAAGATAAACCAGTAATAATAATTCTTTAAGATAGTGTTTATTTCTATACTAATTGTGCACACAATACTTTAAAATTATGAGTTAAATTATATAAGTGCATTAAAGCGATCGTTAATGCACTTATATTAAGGTACTTAGTAATCAACATGGTTGAACTAGCATTCTATAACTCGCTTTAACCGGGATTAAGATGTAGTAAAAAGTAGCTTGTTTTTTTATTAACCCGTTTACTACAAGATTAATAATATAAAAAAATACATATATTAAAATAAAGAACAAGTTACAGACTTATAACAACTTTCTAGTTTACAGGAGAAAATTAAAAATATAAAATAAGATATAGGATAAATTTAAAAAAACACTAAGCACCTTGAACAAACTAAAATAAAAATACACATAATTATTAAGCTTAATACTATTTATAACTATTTACTTTACTAAATATAATATTAAATATATGGCAATAAAGTAATATGTGTTTAGGCATTTTATGTTTATACAAAATTAAGGTTTAGTCTTGCTGTAGTTGCCGATTCTGGAGATTTGTGTGGGTTAATATAATCTCACATAGTGATGTGAGAAAAAAATGGTTATGATATAGAAGAAGATAAAAATTAAACAAAATAAAAATAGATATTCTATTCTATTGTATCTTATCCAATTGTATTGAATAAGTACAATCATAACTGATTTAAATCGTTATATTTAAAATTGCCAATTCGTAATTACGTTTAAACAAAACTTAAATAAGTTTGATCCTTTTGATAGAATTCTTTTAAATATTGTTAACTTTTACATAAAAAAATATGTATTTATTCGATTCAGATGTAAAGTGTTCAATTATACTTAATCTTAATTTTATTAAAAAAAAATTTTTACACGACAATCAACAAATTAAATTTAATTACATAGTCTATGTTAAAAACAATAACGATAAGTCAGTATTTTTTTTTATTAAAGAGGAACGGACTGAGCAAACTTCCCTGCGGGACTCTAGCTGGAATTTTACGCAGTATCGAGGATTCATTATTTTGCGAACATTAAGCTTCGACATTAATAAAAATTAGATCTCATTGAATTTCGTAAATTTTATCAATGCATCAGCAAGGGTTAAAAAAAATAAAATATATCTAAGCATACAAAATCATTTATAAATAATAAACGGAAATTTATATTTTTTTTATAAAATAATATATAATTGTTTTGGTTTTCATAATGGGTTTGATATTTAAGCGAAAAAAACGAAATCGTCGTCACGGGCAATATTGGTTTATATTGGTTAAATAGCAACACCCAACGCTATGTATCACTTTAAAGTGATACATAGCGTTGGGTGTTGCTATACTTTTTATTTATTTTAATTACATTTAGACCATCGTGACCTAACAGGTTACCTCATTGCGTCATGAAGATCCCAAAATAAACAATACATTGTATTATAACAATACACGCAAAAAAAATAAAAATAATACACTAAAAGAAATTATACATATAATTGTAAGAAAGATAAAAATCATAAAATAATAAAATTTAATGATATGAACCCGACTAGCTCTTCGTTGCTGACATTAAACAGTGAGGTGGCTAGTGCGGAAGTCATGGCTCAAACGGGAATAAAAATAGGACACGATCGTGATTCTCGAAGACGCTTCTGAATCCAAAACTAAAATTCTTCGAGAATAATTTGATTTTCGACCACACATAAATTGAAGAAATGCTTAGCGACAAACAATTCTCTGCGAGAATACAGAAGTTTTTCTAAAAAAAATGTTCCAACAGAGGTCGTAGAAATAATCTGATAGCGAACGGGATCCAAAATGATAGTGTGACACTTTCCGACACTAAAAAATAGACGATTGACGGAAGCCCATCTTGATATAGAATCTAAATCACTACATATGTAGAAAGAAAGAATTCACAACAAGTCAAATGCATTATAATAATTTTAAATCATCTGCCATATGTATTGAAAAGCCCTGTAATGTAAAATTATATTGGTAAATTGCTGAATATTAAATTATAAAATATGAAATATCATTCCACCAATATTTATTTAATGTATTCTTTGATCGTTTTCATATTATTTTCTTTTAGAATTATTATACAAAAAAAAAATGATCCTTAATATTAACCATGCAATATAAAAATAATAATTTTGATGTTTAATTAACTAATTGTGTGTATTTATAATTAAACGATTCATAAAATAAATTGTCCATATAATATACGCTCTTAAATAGTTCCACACACATACATGTATAGTTTATTATAATACATCGTCCATTGTGTGCATTCCCTGTGTCCACGATTAAGATTTTCCCTCCTCATTTTCTTCTCCCCCTATGACGAGAGTAATAGGATTACTCGTCCAACCCCACAAAGGAGTGTCGTTCCTTTTGTGGATGCCTTGAATGCATTATTTTCGTATAGTTGACCAAAGTGAAATGCACCACAATGAACTAATAATATAATACGTTACGTAATATATTGTAATTATTTCATCTAAGCCATGCTTAATAAACAGGATAGGTACACGTGAAACAGCGTATAAATATATCAGGGATGGTATTTTAACAGGTTTCATTTGTGTAGTCTAAAAGCTTTCATTACTACCCACTTTCATTTAACGTAAAAGCCGCACCCTTGCCTTGAGCCGGGTTTTAAGTTTCTGTGCGCAAAACCTCATCTTATTTGGGTATCTCCACCCTGCCCCTCGTCAAGGCACGGGGTCGGAACGGATCCGGAGGGTGTGGGAGTTGCGAATTGGAAACGTTTTCACTTTTAGGGGATGGGTGGAAAGGGTATTGGAGTCGGTAGGGGGAGGAGGACCGGGCAGAGAAAACCTAGAAGCACATCTCACTGACACACATTATGATTGGCGAAATAGTTGTAATTTAAACATGGCCGATACGTATTAGAAATTGTGGTAGTTTATGAGTTTCAGGCTATTTGTATTCAACCGACCACTTTGTAGTTATTTCGCTTTATGGCGAAGGACAAGTTATGACCGACATTCGAAGCAATCTTCTAGCTTGATAGGGTTGCATAGTGAAACATATACTATGTAGGTGTGTTCATAGGAGTTCTGCAACCATGCAAGTAACTACGTTAGGACTTAAACTGTGATCGTTCATTGTACCTGAACGTGCTTCGTTAATACATGAAGTGATAGATTGTCATCGATAGACACGTATATGTAGCGCAATATTTTTATATATTAAATGAATAAATGTTTAAGATTAGGAATATTCTAGAATTTCATATAATTCTTGGCGAGTGACATTATCGTACCATGTTGGGAGTATTATGTGCGAAACAAAGACCGTGTCCTAATGATATCAAAGGACAATTGGACAATGCACTACGCAAATTGTTTCCTTGTCTCTAACTTCCTGATACGGATTACAATTGTATGAGATTATACCTCTTAAGCAATAATTCAGATGTACGATGCTAATATACTTTTTGTTTTGTAGAGCTATCTTAACCTGCAATTTACTATAATATATATACTTCCAATTGAAGAGTACTATATATACAATATTCACTAACTACAAAATAAACTACAATACTTTTTTTCATAAAATAATTGCTTTTAAAAATTATAATAAAAACGCCAGTTAAAAAAGACGTAATTTTATTGTGTAATATAATGTTTGAAATTATTAAAATGTGTTTATAATTTTATTCCCAGTAATTAATTAGGTAAAAGTTTTCTATGTTTATTACCCATAATTTTTTTTCCAAATTTTTTTAAGGGATGATGACATTTTAAATTTTTTTAGTATTAGAACTTCTTTAATATTTTTTGTATTTAATATATTATCCGTCTATTTGCATTTTCTGGTACTAATAACTAGGAACGCGAGTTTTAACAAGATCTATGCCAATAATCATTATTTAAGGACTTGTTAAAAAAAACACCAAACTGGATGTTTCCTTTAAAACAAAAAAAAATTTGGGTCTAGCAGTTGCTCACATTATGGAGGCCACACAAAACTTAGTCCGTGGTTCAACACTCCAAAGAAAAGAAAGCCAGATAACTTACCTCTACTAGTTAAACAAAAAAATCAGAGAAAAAAAAACTAGGAAAAATGTGGAAACTAACAAGAAAACAGAGCATTAAAAACAAACTAAATAAAGTAACGAAAGAGTTAAAATAAGTTCTGAGTAAATATACAAAATATAAAAAAATTGCAAATAAAGCTACAGGTTATTCTTTCTGGAAAGCAAAAAAACATCAAACAACTACAAATGCATAAACCGCCTATTAAAATAGAAAATTTATAAGAAGTAGTAAATAAAAACAATCGCATTCTCTGATCACCTTACAAAAAATTTTTGAATCATATCCAACTCTACATTCCTTTGAAGAATTAAAATTAAGAGTTATTTCAGACTCAAAGAAGCTTTTGGGCATTATTTATTTAAAGGAACGGCGCTTAAAGAACTACCGGAAAAAAGAAAAAATAATTATGAACATTTTTAACGCAATAATAAGACTCCAATATTTTCCAGCACAATGGAAGATGGCATAGGGTAACCTTATTCAAAAATAAGGAAAAAACACGGGAGACGTAAAATTTTACATGCCATTAGTCTATTGTCTATTTTATCGTAAAATCTTTGAGAAGCTACTGCTACGTATAATAAATCCAATACTATACAAAGGAGATAAAAAAATATAAAAAAAAATAAATAATCTCAAGCCTGCAAGTGCATGACATAATTGAATATGTATGTACACCGTGTGGCAAACAAGTCAAAGTGCGTCATAGAATTAAAATATAAAATAAAAAGGCATTATCTCACCGTATATATGAAATCATATATAACCGATGAATATGTTATAGTAAAATATTAAGATGAAAATTCTTATATCTGTCAAATAAAATCTAAAGAACCTCAGACATTATACTAGTGCCAGTACTGTACTTAATATTATATATACAGCAGACTTGCCTACTACAAACAGGATTACTTGCTGATGACACAGTTATTATGACTTCTCGTGAGAACCTGGATACAGCGTCTACTTATCTCCAATAAAATCTTGACAAAATACAAGAATACCAATGTATTTAAAAAAGGTCCTCGTGTACAAATCCATCCAATTAAACCAATCTGGATGTACGGTATTCAACTCTGGGGATTAGTAAGCAACTTTAACATAGAAATAATTCAGAGGTTGTAAAATAAAATTTTATGAGAGACCTTTGATGCTCCGTGATATGTTCTAAATTTTATTTAAAATAAAAATGATCATGGAAGAAATGAAAAATGCAAGACGGAAATACAAAATAAAATTAGAGAAACATCCCAATAAATCGATTACGAAAAGATCACGAAAAGATCACGAAAATAATAATTGATAGAATATAAATAAATATAAAATGAATAAAATAATAGTAAAAAATAGTTATCCTGATGAATTTCTAATAAAGCGATTCAACTACGTGAGATTTAATGATAGAAGTTTTGCTGAATGTCAGAATGGAAAAACATATTAAAAAATAAATTTTCTTCTCATAACAGGAGCAACTTATGCATCTCTTTAATTTTATTAATCGTTTAATCATCCGAATTATCAAATTTTAATATGTCGCCCAAATATAGTACATACAATAAAAGTATATTAAATTCAGGGCTGTATTTAAATATTGAATTTTAAATGCACTATTTCTAATTATCTTAATTATTACCAATAGTTTTGCAAAATTAATCTTTGGATTTTTGCGCCTAATTTTTTTATTACACTTAGCTAATCAGTGTTAATATAATGTTAGTTAAAAACTTGGAATTCATTCCATCGAATTATGGTCTTATGAAATTGTCTTAATTTTAGAAACTCCACATTCTCTCAATATTAAAGCATTATTACGAAATAATACTTTCAGTAAATATTTTTTTGAGAATTCTCGTTCGAAAAATCCCAGGACAGTATCCGTAGTTGAAACTATACCCATATTATGTTATCGTTTCGACGACCAGCAATTAAGCCGTTAAATACTTTTTCAAGAATGGAAGAGAGTGGCGGCGGTCGAGACGAAACGCTAAATGCGGCCCTGGCTTTCCGCCGGCCGAAAGCCAGGGCCGTTATTGTTTCCCGTTGATGCGATGAAATTAAATTCGGTGTGCAAACGCTTAATGGGCGGCCATCATCCGGAGTCGCCAGTGTTAAAACTAAATCAGCCGCGGGAGCCCTAGGGAGATTAAGCCCCCCGTGCGGGGCCTCCGCCCTCCCTCCCCGGCTATATCTCACGGTCGGTGTACAAAGGCGGTGCTTGGAGCACTCTTATCTGCATGCTCCGACTGTAACTAAGATAACTTGAAATTCTAGGAGCGAACGCTCCAGCTCCAGGCACAAATATCTATGTAGATAGGTTAGTACAACGGGTAGCGGAACGCCGAGAAATTGGTCTCGTGCACTTGTTGGGACGATTGTTTGTCCCAAGCACGAGCTGGAATAATTCCATTTGCAAGAACAAAAACGTTTCCACCGCTACTGCTTCTGCAATGGTCTAGAAATATTGGACGGGGTCTGTATCGCGTCGGACGTGTACCATAATTTCTTATGTTGGTAAAGGCAACGGCTTTAGAGATAAGCAATGTTAAAGTACGTCCATACTATGTTAAAGAACCAGCACAGTAAACTAAACCCATTAAATATGTTTGAGGTTTGATACAAATACAACCAATGTCAAAAATATTAATTAATAAACAAAGTTTTAAAATAATTAAAACTTGTGTTTTTATTATTCTTGAAGTTAATGAGTTAGTATGGTTCTCGTTTCAGTACTTAATATTTCTTTATGTTCTTTTGGGTTGAATTATAATTTACAAATACTTATATTTATTATTTGATAATATCGCTATTACCTGTTTTTTTCTCTCGGTAATACCGTTATTGAAAATTCTGGTATTATCGTTAGTCGTCACAGTAAATTTCACTAAAATGTCGTGATTCGAATAAAAATGT
Organism: Plectrocnemia conspersa; assembly: GCF_051122295.1. Classification (NCBI taxonomy): domain Eukaryota; kingdom Metazoa; phylum Arthropoda; class Insecta; order Trichoptera; family Polycentropodidae; genus Plectrocnemia; species Plectrocnemia conspersa. The sequence continues at coordinate 15,141,584 of NW_028277173.1, forward strand.
CGGATAAAAATAAAAAATAATTCTTAAAACAACAAAGAACTATTGCTTTTTTTTTAGCTAAACGCATTATGTACCAATTTAAAAAAAAAATTCTGCGCACAAACAAGTTTTAGATTGATCCATTATATTTTTAAATAAAAAAATATATGGTTATGGTTTTAATGCTTCCTATATAATGATGAAATATTGTTTCTACTCGGTTCAGTGAAAGAAAAGTCTGGGAAAACAGTAAAAACATAGTAACAAAATATGAAGATTTATATTGCCATTGATAGGATTTTTTTTAATAATTTCTCGAAATTGTAGTAACCGTATAAAAACTTTCTAAGGACGAAAAAAAATCTTCCTTTGCTGTAAATTAAAAATTATAGTGATTGTTAAATCATAATTTAAATCCACAAAACTTAGAACTCAGTTTAAATTATTTAAATCTGTACTAAATATAGCATAACTATACTCTATCTGCGTTAACATAGTCAGTTCAAGAGCTATTAATATCATCATTATTTATTTTTTAGAAAAAGATGGCAAGTTTGGGTTTACGCCCCTAAAGCACATGATACATACGTTAAAAATACTTATCATTACTCCGTTTTTTTAGCATATTTATAAAAAAAATCCATGAATGTGTTTAAAAATTATTGCGTATTATTAAGTTTTTGCGTACAAAGGTTGTAAATAAGTGTTTCTCATGCTTCGAGAAATACTTATTCACAACAAATATAACAACAATTTGTGTCAATATTTATGAATGTATATTATATTATAGTTAATAATTGAAACACAAACAAACGCGAATAATAATTAAGCATTTAGTAAAACATACAGGTACAATATTATGACATTATTAATTTATTTATAATTCTTGTATGATATACTATTATAAATCTGACTACAGTATTTAATGGATGTATAACTAACCGTCACTTTCCATCACATGGTATTTTCCCTTATATTTTGCAAAAAAACACAGTATCAAAAAACATAAACATTATCTATTGTTTTATTTAGCCGGCAAACAAATCATTGTCAATACTAAGTCGTTGCTCCTTGCATATATATTTTTTGTCGGCTTGAAAATGAGTCGAAACAAAATGTTTGCTAATTGTAAATATTAGTCGGTCATAAAACGTATATTATCAAACAATATTTTTGGGGTATTAGTCGAAAATCCCAGCCTCTTTTATCACTACCTGATCTGAAAACAGCTGAGAATCTAGCGAATTTTGACTACTACTTGTTTACATAATTAGAGTTGTTAAGAACCATTTAAAAATATTCGTATGAATTTCATTTTTAATAAAATAAAACATATTTGAGAATTATTACCTAAAAGTAATATTATATACTAAAAATCTTTTAAAGACTATGACATAATAAAATATTTTTTATTGCGGTATATATTTTTCAACATCCACAATATAATTTAAACGAGAAACCTTAACATTTTTTGAGATATGAAAAATCATCAATTTACTTTTTTTTCGAGATATATTAAAGAAGAAACACTAATTATAACATATAAAAAATATCTAATTCAAAATTATTTCAGCAAAGTTAATTATTGAAAAACGATTAATTTTGGCAAAATCTTATATAGTGAATGATGCTGAGTTTTATATTTATCAGGGTCTTAAAATTATAAAATATAACTGAGAAACAATTGGAAAATAAGAGGAAGGATATTAGAGATGAATGCTAGAGTGACCATATTTATCTCTTTAGGGTCTTAGGAACGGAATTTAGGGGATTCTAATTTTTTGAGCCGTGTCTTGAAGAATAAATATCCCAATTTTAAATAAGATAATTCAAAGCGTGTCAGATAGTATGGACAGTATACAGACAAACATACATTAAATTTTATATTTTAGTTCTGGAATTACATAAACTTTAGACTATGTTTTATATATTTGTTAGTAGGTAATAAAAGTAACAATAATGTCCTAATTTTGTAATAAATATGATATTTTAGATTTTTTAGAGTTAACTATGTGATTTTAAAATTGCTATTTTATAAATAATTATTTTTGTATATATAATATTTTTTAGATTTTTTTATTAATGCGACATTTTTTTATTAAACGATATAAACGAAAACGCTACAATTTATATTCGTATTGCTAATTAACTTATCTTAATAGTAATTTATCCAAACAAAGAGAATTAGTGGTACAGTAATGTCAGAAATGGAAGAAAAATATGAAAATTTGATCGATGTTTGTTTATTTTCTCTACAATATATTCAAAGCAGCGATCAGTTACTTTATGTGAAACTATAAATAACGAAATATGAATAAAACACCCCTAATTTGAAAAGTTTTTGTAATTGTAATAGACAAAAAACTTTTGCTTGAACACAACTGAAAGCTTTGATATTATTACAAAATATTTTAATACAAATATAATACTTCATTTTCGTGTTTTTATAATAGTGAAAATCATAACCGCGCTAATTTAGTAATTATGTTTTGTTATGGTAACTAAATCTTTCAGTTTTGAAATAAAAAACATTTTGCATAATTTAATTTTGCATTAAAGGATATAATATAATATTACGTAAGCTGTTTGCGAGTTAATGAATTTAAAGAGTAGACAAGAATGCGAACGTCGGTCAACATTTTTACTGCGCCCATAAAACGACGGACGCACTTAACTAAATTATCCAGAAGACAGCCTGTTCTGAAATAAACTTAACGATTCCGCAACGTACTGGAAACGAGAAAATTTTCAGTCCATTAACACGATTAACTCATTTCCACATTGCAGCAATTAAAACGCACGTTGTGTCACTACTATTTTTCAGGCATACCATTAATACGATCCATGGGAAAATACACAACAACGTGCAATACTTTGAATATATTAAAAGTACTATTGATTTAGTAAATACAAGCAAGGAATAAAATAAAAATTAAATATATTAAAAGCGTGACAGAATAATAATTATAGTGTATGTGTGTCTAAGAAAAAAATGATAATATGTGATTTAGTTTAAAATAGTTTATTGCTTAACTAGATAGTTTATTAAATATATTGTAAGATAATAGTGATATGTTTTAACACAACACCAAATTTAAGGGGCCTTAAAATAGGAATTGTCAAAAAGAAATATCATAATATAGGTGTATCTACAAGGTTTATTACTTCAAGAATGAATATGTTTAGAATAACTTGTTTTAATTAAAAATAATATCAAGGTATCACATATATTGAACATATAGCTGAATTATAAAAGGGGTACACAAATAATTAAATAAGTAAGATATTTGCGTATATTTGTTTAATAATTGTAACATATTTATCTGTTTTTAATTTAATTTTCTTATAGAAGAGGTTTGTATAACCAAATTTGCGCAATTTCCGAGAACATTTTGATCCAATCCTTTGTACATAATATATTATTGAAATACACATAGTACATATTATTTAACAAATCCATACGCACATCGTTCACCAAAGTGTACACCAATTATAATGCTAGATTTCGTAATTTAACAAATTATCTTGGTAATTTGTTCGGGTCGTGCCAAATTACAAACTTTACAGTCAAACTATTGACGATATCCTTTTACTCTCGTGTCCAACTTTAATCACCTTCAAGTCCCCTAGCAACTAGGTACACCTCCAGGTTTTCCACCTTTAGGTCTAAGGGTCTGAGGTGCTTTAGAAACCCCACAATCTACCCCTCCTCGTCCTCACCCCTTCCGGCCGGGTTAAGCTGGTAGGCTTACAGTCGCCCGCCCCCCCATAATTAAACTATATAGCATTTCTGCGAAACTTTGAATACGCCTAACATCATGTTTATCTCAAGAGAGGATACGCGCGGGTAACGGGAGCGCTATTTGAAACAAATTCGGGTGAAGTGGGCCTTAAATTCGATACGAGTTTATAGAATAGCTCCTAATACCCACCTTCCCTGAATTGTTCAAATACGCGGTATTGTTTGTAACTTAAGAATTTTACAGCGCTCTTTCAAGTATGAGTAAATTCGAAAGGTTTTGGGAATATCGAATAATATGATATTATCAAATTTCGTGGGTAATTATCAAACAGTTTCATTAGGCTGCAAAGATAAGTAATAAGTAGTGACGCTTATTTTAAGCATTTGCAGTAAATGTTAATTTATGCAAAAATCGTGATATGTGATTAGATGCTAAAATTGTAATTTTTAGAGAAAGATTTTTCTTTTGAAGAAATTACGTTGTTTTAAAACTCGTTTAATTTTTAAAATATGCAGAATTTTTAAGGGTTGAACGAGATAATTTGCAAAAAAGTTGAAATTAAAATGCAAAAGTAAAAAAATGTTTGTCTAGACAAGTAATAAAATAATAATAAATTATGTATTAAAATAATAATAAATAACCTATCGATGACTTATTAAACTTTAGGTAATATTAAAAATATTATTTCTAAGTTTCGTAGATCATATAATTTCATATTATTAAGTATTGATCGGTGAATAATAATGCAGTAAAGCTATATCGTATTTATCGCAAAGTCAATTATGGTTGAATATTTCGAATTATATATACTAGTGGAGCTTCACTATTTTGTTATATATATTTATATAAGATATGAATAGCGAATATCTAGGATGGTAATTCAGAGGTCGCTGGTTCCAACCACGGCAACAGAAAGAATTTTTATTTATAAAAATTCGCTATTATTAAAAACCGACCTCACTGATTTCCAGACTTTCAATCTTGTAGGTATTTATTATGTCTTATTGACTTACCTACTTACTACGGATGTATTCCATTTTAGCACATTGGAAAACTAAAAAATATCAATATAAGATGAAATAGAAATATATTATTAATATTTTTGGAGAAAATATGTTTTTAATAAAAATTTAGATAAATAAATAATTAAAGATGTAACTAGTTTATTAAACAGGAAGTAGCAAAATGCGCATAAAACTATAAAAAAGAGCATTAAATGTTGTTTTAAGCTTTTAATATAACACTTTTTGAAAAAAACCTTCGAGTGTAAAAAATATTACACAGCCTTTACTAACACGATTTGTGTTGTCATTTTAAATCACAGAAGGCAGAGTTTTTTCGCAACAATGTTTGCAGCATATGCATTCGTTCTTCATAAAGCATTTTACACGCAGAATTATAAGTTAATTAAAAATCGCAGTATAATATAATCAATATGATTATTAACTATACAATTTAAATATTACCTAACGGCACGCTAAAACTTTGTTAAATGTAAATCATCTACAAAATGTCATTCTACTTTCGGTAGATTAACTATGATATAAATATTTAACTTCCTCTTTTATTGTAATCAAATAATGTGAATTAAGATAATGTTAAATATTTAACACTAAACATCTACAATATAATAAAATGTGAATAAATTATTATCAAATAAGTCTTTTTGTTTTGAAATACCCTTTTTAGACTGAAATTTTTCTGTGAAAATGGCATTGTGTAGATTTGGGATTTAATAATAAATTATTTTTTTAAAATTCCAAGGATAATTTACTCATGAATTGATTTAATTTAATTTTAATTAGACTTGGTGGTTTTATTAGTCGCGCAGATAAATTGTTTTATTAAATTTGACTTATAATTGAAAATTCAATACAGTAATTGCCAATTAATTGCAACAATTATTATTGTGTTAAATTTGCCTGAATTAAGCATAATAATAATTAATAACAAATGTATAGGTACTAATTGTTAATTTGCTTTTTAATTTAGAATATTGTGTTTTAATATAAAAAAATATGTGAAAATATGCAATGGTATGTGAAAATAAAAGCTAAGGAAGATATTGATGTAATTATTTAATAAATATTTGCCATAATAATTCAGGAATAAATTATTTTTAAAAACAAAATTGCATCTTTGTAAATAAAGAAACCTTTTTCTAGTGGTAACCTCCGATAGTTCGGTAAAATATATTTTGGACTATTAAGCTAACATATTAACATAAGCTAAAATATAATTTATAGTTCTTGCGACGATCGTAGTCGTAATTCACGCGATCAATTCCGTATGGGAGGCTAAGATAGCCGAAGTGAGACTCCGGGCGCCGCACTTGGCCGAATATTACAATTAATCGTTGGGGGTGGTTGGCGAATAGGGGTGGGAACGCTCGACCCCCACCCCCATCGGGCAGAGGGTTCGACCCCTCCCCGGTCGGTCGCCATGGTTACCCGCCGAAAGAAGTAAGACCTCGTCGTCATGGCGACCGTTCTAAGATTGCTCCGTCTGCAGATTATGACGGCGGCTCCTACTTACATCGACCTCTTGGATTTGAAGCGCTATCTCTCTCGCTCTTGACGCCTCCACCAGGCTGGCGTACCTATACTTGTCGCGCTCTAACGGAGCCGGAGTTAAAAATTGGGGGACGCTTCTCACCCCTCTATCGTGCTCTGTGCTCAAGGGTTAAGTCTTTCGATATGGTGTATCGTCACTCCAATTTATATGTATTATTATTTTTACATAATTTAAGCTTTTGCGAGAAATATCTCAAATATATAAATACAATAATATATTGATAGCTTTACCACAGGGTCAAAAAGTTTGTAAAAGTTAAATATAAATAATATTGTAGACAGGTCTGTCGAAAAAGGAAGAGGAGAGAGAGAGAACAAATTCCTGGGGACTGTTCTCCTTAAGAGACACGACTCCGGAAAAAATCAAAACAAGAATATATTTATAAAAAAAGTAAAAATCGACTTCAAATAATGAATCTGAACTAAACTACAGTTGTTTGAGATGTATGTACTAATGTATTTCAGGTATACGTTCCTTCAGCTATTTTTATACATACAATAAAAAAGGAGCGGAACATTGCCTTCAAAAGTACCCACTTTATAAGTAGTACTTTCCCAATAAATATTATTATTCAAAGGGACAGATTGTAAATAGTTTTTTGACGCGGCTCCGTTTGTTTTAAAATTTGTATGCAAATTATTGTTACTTTATTGCTTTTTGAAAGCTTAAAAAATAAAGTTTAAGAAATATTCAACGAATGTAAATAAGTAGCAGTAAGTTTAGGTATTTGAACTTAAAATTCAGATCTATTACCTTAGAAAGAAGCAAAGAAATAACGAAAAATCAACAACAGCACCAGCTGAATTATTTAAATATAATGTGTTATCGGTAATTTGACAAATGGATTTAATGCAGCAAAATAAATAAATAAAACATTCAGATAATGTGGTTATTCTTAAAAGAATATCTAGAAAAACAGTCTCGAATCAAAATATATCATTTCAGTAAAATCATATGGGAATACATTTTACCAGTAGATATGTATTTTTATCAATGAAAATATAAATTATCTGACATGTGCTAGTAAAATTATACGATTTCTACTTTTATATATGTAGTAATATACATATATATATTTGCATACTAATCATTGCTTATTTACATAGGATGTGTGAATGTATATTTTTTGGTAAAGTTATATTTTTACTAATAAAGTCTAAATACATTTTCACTAGTAGATATGTTTCTACTAGCAAAAATATAATTTAACTGATAGGCGCTAATATGCCGCTCTAAAATGTCTATAAAACTCAATTCGACAGTTTCAAAACGCCCATTTGCTGTTTAAACCCAAACATAACCCAATGATAGTTTTAGAACTATAATTAGTCTTAGAACTATAATTAATTTTAGATGTGCAATTTCAGCCTAAGAAGAGTAGTATCACTGTTTTTCTTCATTTAAAAGAATTTCAGTTAGTAAAAAATACTTTTTTTGTATAAATATTTAGTTTTCAAGTATATATAAAAGTATGATTCTGCATTTAAAAGAAATTATTTTTATTGACAAAGTATTATATATTATTGTCTACATAAAAACGCAATATTGCGAAGAATAATAAAATATAAGATAAAACAAAAAAATATTGAATAATATAATTTAAATAGCTGTCTTAATCTAACTGAAAATAATTAAATTTAAAATAATATGATTATTACATACACAAAGTTTAAAACACACTGGCAAAGCCGTTGTATTTGTGCCACTTTACCAAAATATACTACCTACAAAATTACAATTTATATTATGTAATTATTGAATATATATGTGTTAAATTAAGTTTTTTTTAAATAATTGTTGTGAAATAATATTAGAATATTATAAAAAAATATTTTCCTTAAACGGTAAAATAAATTAAATGACCTATTAAAAAAAAATATTATCTGCTTCGATTCAATATTTTTATTTACTAAAAAATAATATAACATGCAAATAGTAAAGCTACGTATTTTAATTGTTTTATCGTTAAATATTATATACAATCACTAAATATTAATAAATTACTTCTTACTTTACAGATCGATGCTTACTGAATATCGAACGGAACTAGACTGAAATATCAATGGATCCGTTAAGACGAAAAAATAACTCGTTTCAATAGAAAAATCGAATTTATTATGTAAACTCAATAACCGGTTGCTTATGATCTAACAGCATCTTTGAACATGATAATACTGGACCTTGTCCACCGTGGGATATTCGATGAGTCCTAGATCGATCCTGTGAAGGGTGAGAGTAGTCGTTCAACTTTAACCCCACGTTTTGAGTTCAGTATTCGGGACGTGCAAAACACGTTAAGAAAATTTACATATTTAAGATATAACGTGGAGAGAAATTTTAGATTTCGTTCGAAATAATATAACGACAAGTGGAAAGAACAGGTTTTCAATGTCATCATCCCTCGGCATGAATATGGTTAGGCGGACTCCCCTTTCTTTCCTCCGCGCGAGAATTGTACCGGTTTTCTTTCGTAACCCATGACCCTGTGAGATGCTGGACGCTGTGATTTTCTCATGATAGTTAATATTTCTGTATGTTTGTGTGACGCTACGGACGGAATAAATCGGTGCCGGCGAAAACTTTCATAATGTACAAGTGGAATTACATTCAAACTTACCATATTCATATTAACTTTACGGGCGCTAAAGTTGTGAAGTTTCGCCCGTCGGTTTTCCAAGGGTAAACAAAGTGTTTGTGGCCACACCAGGGATAGTGGTGCGACGCATTAATTATAACTAAACTCGGATATGGCGAGAACGCGCTGCTGTGGAAAAAAAGTTCACAGCATGAAATTGATACATTGTTTTAATACTGCATTAAATAAATTCTCATAAAATTTATTTCTAGACCCGTCATAAAATAACGATATATATGTATAACCAGTTAACCTGGGGAATTGTGGGCGTATACAAAATTTGTGCTATATTAATAATTCGTGGTAAACATTATATTTTTCTAAACACTATATTAAATACGGTTATTTTATTTTAGTATTAAAAAAAATATTTAGAATAAAACACGTTTGTAAATCATAAATAATGCCAGCTATGTCCTATTGATATTTTTTATAATTAATGTTTCATTCAAGGAAATGCGACGTAAAATCAACCACGAGAAAGCATTGAAATGTGTTTCTCATAACAAAGCCGAGCATTTTGGAAGATTTATCACAGACGTCGTTAGCGTGTAGAGAATCTTCACTTGATCTTAAAACTGATTCCGAGATCTTAGTGGAAGTTTCTCTAGGCAAAATGTTCCCATCGTGACCATAGGAATAATCTGATGGCAATCGGTTATCAGAAGTCTATCTCCATAGAGAATCTAAATCATCGAATGCATTTAAACAATCTTAAATCATTTTCATCTCAGAAGAGAACTCAGATTTTTAACTGCTGTTTTTATGTAATTAATAAAAAACGCGAAAAGCAGAGGGCCTAGATTGAACCCTTTTGGAGAACAAAAGGGGTTAAATATTCTTTCGATAATCAGCCGCCATAGATTACAAACTATCTACGATCGCTCAAATAGTTTGAGAATAAACGAGTTAAAACATTCAAGCAACAGAGGTCCGAGAATTTTTTTTATTAATGTACCATGACAAATTTGATCGAATGCTTTCACAAAATTCGCACATAAGACATCTACTTCAATTCCTGCTTTGAGAAATTTTGTCACCGTTTTTGCGAAAGATAGAAAGTTATTAACAGTGATATGGTCGAAACGAAACATATACTGTTGGTTCAATAAAAATCGCCAAATGTAATTGAAGAATTATTGGAAAATTATTTGGAATAACTTAGCAAGAGCTGACAACACTGCGACTGGTCTATATTTATTTATTTATGCACAATTTGTGAACTTTTAATGAATATTTTTTTTTAATTTTTTGTGAAATTGTATTTGTATGAATATTAAGTATTTATAACAATGGTATAGAATATAATTGGTATATTAACAATTTTTGATAAAAATATTATATAACTGTACTACAACATTAAATTATTTTAATCAAGTTTCGAAGAAAAATGACACAATATAATAAAAACTAATATATAGTATACTACCTTACTCAAATAAATTTTAATAGAATTGTACATAAGTTAGCAGCAGCGCGACCTGTACAACTTTTATACCACTCGTGTTCTATTTGTGAGTTTTTAGTGGGACATATCTATAATACAAACATATGATGTACCGAGTCAAATTTTACTTATGAAACAGATTTTGTATAAATGATGTAACAACTATTAAAACAGTATATAAACAAAGGTACACTGAGAAATTTATTCTAACATTATTCACCTTTAATTATAAATATCACACAATTCACACGACGCGATATATTAATAGTTTACATAGTTAATAGTTTCCCTCCTTTGCTAATGTAGCACATATTTAATATACGATCACCATAAGCAAGCAAAGACTGCGCTGCTCTAAATCCATATCTATAATGCACTTAATGGCCATTAATATTTCAGGTTTTAGGTGCCCAATTCCGGAGCTACAAGTGCCATTGGCTACGGCCGGTATGGACCGGTGAATCTTTAACGACAGCCGTTTTTGGTGGCGGACACCTCAGCGTTGATAATGCTGTTCGCGCGAAAATATTTATAGTGGGAAAACAATTCTCGTGTAATGGCTGTATATTAAATAAGATGGCGGAAGTGCACGGGCGCCGCGGGGGAATACCGAATGGCCACCCCCCGTGTAGAGCGACCCCTGTCATCCGTTTTGTGTATTTTTAATCAGGGGATCGTTGCAAAGATAGCGGGCTGAATTATTTGCCCAGTGGCAACAACACTGCCATCAGTCTCTCAAGACGTCTCGAGAGGAAGGACCGTTAATTGTATTTGCGGTAGTTGTCAAGCTTTAAGTCCTTGCTTGAATATTTTTTTTATTAAGATTATGATTATTGTAACATTAAAGAATGGGCATGTAATATTCAAATCTTTAAAAATCACAGTCAAAATTTTATCCTACATTAAAATATTATTTTAATTGATACAACAAAAATAAATATATCAAGAAATTAAATTCATCAAAGTTTAGCAGCGAATATTTTTTGTGTTTCACATTTTTTTGACCAATTGATCCTGTTTAAGTTTTATGTTTTTTTAGCATTCAATTATTTTTTTCTTAAAATCATTAAATTCAAGAGGTGATGTAAAAGGATTACGAAAGCTAGTAATGATGTATATATAAAAATAATATATTCTATAAAATTTAAAATTACCCTAAAAAATATATAATCAATATATCAAATTTAATTATAAAACATTTCAAAAGAATGCTGTCATATTTTTGTAAATTTTACTTTAAACGCGTTAAAAACGGATTACCAACGCTCATAAAGCGATTTTGATATGGAAGATTTAGTGAACGACTTAGTTTTCAGTTTAGCGCAAAATAGTTGATGACCACTTTTAGGCGTAGATTGCCCCGCACAGAGGCCGCGCATTGTAAATTCTGCTGGCGAATATTCTACACTGTGTACAGTATGGTAATTTATGGAATAAGTTTTAGAACTGTATTGCTAGTTTGTCGAAACATTATAGTGCACACTAATAAACGTATATAGCTAACGCCGTATACAGTTACCGCGAGCGGTAGTGCATTTTGACCTACTGTACTAATAATTTAAAATAGATTATCAAATACATTGAGATTTTTTTTATTTAAAATTAATAAAATAAATATGTGAGGTTGAGATTTTTTTATTGATATTGAAAATAAAGAAAGAAACATCAGAAACAATAGTTATTCATAAGCAGTTAATACAAAGATATGAAGTTCACCGGAATTTAAATTTGTGTCGCCCCTTAAGATTATGCTCAAATCTCGCGGATCGCGGATGCTTTTTAGTGCTAATAATGCATGAACTCACCCTTTTACACAAGTGTGCTAAATACTGACAATAATGCAAGCGTGGCCAAAAAAATCTAAACATAATTAATAGTGTGCAAGTTGAAAAAAGACTAAAGATATTAGGATATAGCTTACTATTATCTAAAATATTCATTAAACACATAATAGTATTTTATTAGTCTGTACAGAGGTGCTGTATCCTTAAAAAAATTGCCAAAGATTGGGATTTTCTGATCACTTGGCAATTGGTGATATATATGCCGATAAGTATTTATTAAAATAGTTTACATTGAGGATTGTGAAAAAATCATTTTGAAGTTGAAAATCTGTGTATGGCGCAGTCGTTTATTCAACCAGCTTTTAAAAATGTCATTTCATGTTATATTCTTGAGAAGAAACACAACAATTTGATTATAAAATTTATAACAATGAGCTTCATCGCATAAAAATCTCAACTAATTTGTCTTATTTTAAGAGAACTACAAATTCCTTTAGCATTTATAAAACAGGGTCCAAAAAATTTGTCGTCCACAATTTATCACCAGCAATTTACCGCCGCATCAATTGATCGTATAAACAATTTAAAACCAGCAATTGACAGTCAATACAAATAATTTATTCGTTATTTTAAATTATAAATGAGGTTTTTCAGTTTTAATGATATTTTATTTAATTGTTTGATACATTTTAACTGGTCAAGAAAAAGAATTTATATTCATACTATTGAAAATATAACTTCACTGTAACAGTTGCGAAATTTTTTAAACCAAAACCTAACTTAATGAAAGTTCTAAAAATATATATAGTAATTGAACTTTCATAAGAATAATTCATTTAGGTTAGATTTGGATTTGAACAGCAAATGGATATTTCGCAACTGTTAAATTGAGTTTCATAGACATTTTATAATAAAATATAATTTAGACCTCTTAATATACGTCTTAATTTAAAAAAAATAAACTTGCCACACCGTCACTGAACTAATAAAATAGTGAGTTTGTAGAAATACATCTCATTGCTTCAAGACTGTAAAATATGCTAGCCGTTATAAATTGTTTATGCGATCAATTGACGCGGCAGTAAATCGATAGCGATTAATTGTTGGCGGTAAATTGCTGCCAATAAAAATATATTTTTTGCGATACGTGCAATAAATGGAAAAGCTCGAGGACACTGTATAATTAATTACTTCTCATTGCTTTATTCTGTAACATATTTATTATTTAATTGCAAATTCTGAATTAAATATAAAATTGTTGATCATAAATTTACTATGTTATCTAAATATGTAATTCACATGGTCTAGATTTAAATTTAAATTCTAACATTCATTGTTAATAATAATAATCACTGATTTATCTGTGTATTTTTATTACAATTACTTTTAACAAGTGCTGCTCATTTCTTGATGTTTTAAATTTTTCGAAAATGAGAAATTTAGTCTGTTGTTATTCCTAGAGTTGGTCTTAAATCTTTTGGTTAAACAATATTTTTGGAGCGTTAATCAGAAATTTCTGTCCCTTTCCGTACTACCTGCTCTGAATGCAGATGTGAGTTTTGTCAGATTCAAATAAATACTATTCTTTAAAATTGCAGTTGATGTAAACCATTTCAAAATATTTAACGTATAAATTTATTTTTTAATATATAAAGCAAATATTGCAGATTACGGATTCATAATTTTTGAGAAATTCTCGAGACGGAATCCAAGTAACAGTGACACTATTTATAAATAATTATCAAGAACATATATTTGAGAATATATGACATAAAGACTTTTACTTTATAATGTCTGAAGAGTGTGGAATACCATTATGCGTCGAAGGTACGAGAAAGCTTTATGGATAGCATCTTCAAAACATAATGGGCAGACTATAGAGTTGTGAATCTTTCTCTGCAATTTAATAAATTTACATTTTAAGGTCAATGACCATATATTTTTAATCGTATATATTATATTTAATTTATTATCAAATTTTCGTGGGCAGCGTTCGCTTTCAAAGTCAAGGAGATATCCTTGGTTACACAGAATTCTAGAACCGCCACCTCCTATCCACCCCCATATTCCGCACAAACCACCCCAGACCCTCCCACATCCTTTCCCAGCGCTGGAAGAGAGCCGGTCGGTTTTATGATGATAAGATTTATGATTGCTCTACAACAAGTTTGAATATTAATCACGGTGGCCGGTGGCTTCTGAAGGTTGCTGAAATTGTTCGGCACCACTTACTTCTCATACATCATCATCCTCATATCATCTTAATAATTTTATTAGAAATTATTAAAAAATAGTATTTTTACTAACCAGTATCATTCAGAACGTGTGACCACATTTTGAGGTAATAATAAGAGTCTCGGGGGGTGAATAGGACGGCGTTCAATGCTTAAAAGGAAATGAAATTATTTTGGGTTAGTGCGGTCAGCTGGTCGCCGGAGGTAGAATTTTGTTGAATGCCCCGGCAATTGAGTTGCCCGTTGAAAACGCGCCTTAATCGAGATTGGAATTAATTAAAAAAACACAATAAATTACTTTACGTGTTTTATTTTTCTCTATATACTGGCGACATTTTATCATTGACGAGTATATCCGTCAAAATTTGTTATTATTGTTTATGAAAGCGATTATTCATATTCTGTAGTGCTAACATTTTAAAACATGTTTATATTAATCAGCAAGTCTGATTATAGACACCTTTTGAAATCTTGGTAGTCGAGTTTTTCACATGGATAAAACCCTGATATTGTGTTTCGATATTTGAGGTTTTTAATGTTCTTTTTAAATTTTATTTTTAATTCAGAATTTGCATTTAATTAAACAGAGATGAGACTGTTGATAAAATAAAAAAATAGATTGGTTTGATAGAATGTGAAAGGTCATAAGATGTAAATAATATATTTTTAAGTAATATTATTGATACTAAAAAAATATCAAATAAAAAAATTATCATGCCAAAAAAAATATGGCTTGTACTCGAGGTGTTAATATTTATTTATTTAAATGCACAACAACTGGCACAAAAAACAATGCATAAACACATATTTGCAGATAAATTTATTTATATAAATGGCTAGACCACAGTACGTTCACTAACTGTGAATACCTGGATGAGAATAAAAGTTGTGCAATACTCATATTCTTGCACGCGGTACTTCAAACAGTACTCGGAAACGTACCATACCTTTTAGGAATTTTCTAAGAAATAAAAAATAATATTCCCTCAAGTAAACATTTTTTAGACTAAAGGAATATTTACTACAAGAATATTTATTGATTGTCAAGAAAAAATATTGGCTTAGTTGGGGAGAAAGTGACGCAATACGTACTGCTCGCATTGTAAAACATCGCTCGTCTAGCAAGTAAAACTTGATTACAATTTTGGCTCGTTTTGTAAAACATTCGTAAACCCTTATATCTTGCAAACCGATGTTCCACTTTAGTTTGAATTCTTGACGATAGGTAACCTTAAGTGTAATATTTAAACTGCAATTGTTAAAACTATTTGTTATAAACATCGCATTCAAATTTTAACTGAGTTCGTGTTTCATAGTCGACATGCTTTAGGTTTCAAACCCTTAGTATAAAGTAAGTTGCTAACCAGTTTGTTGTATGTTCATTAATGGAAAAAGTTTTCAAAGTAAATTAAAGTTAATAAGTTTTCATGAATATATACACTATAGTTAAAATAAAATAAAATATAATAGCATTATTTTTACTTTGCTGACCTCTCATATATTATGGTTGATAACAATAAATATTTGAGATATATTTGGTTTATAAATATTGAGTTTTATTTAATATTTCAAAAATATTGGTAATATATAATTTTCATGGTACAGATTCCGATCTAAGCTTTAGTATGTTAGTCTAAAGATGTTAATACAAATGCGCACAATCCACGTTTTAATCCGATCTAATGTTAATTTGACTTGGGTTTAAATGCGGTTTGGTCGGATCGAAAACGCTCGTCGGTGGGTATTTCCATGCAAGAAAATACACGGAGCATTGTGTGGAAAAAGATGAATCTAAGCTGGATCTAAAGGATCAAACCGGGACGGAAGAAGCCCGTGAGGTGGTGGCGGTGGCGTTGGTGGGGTAGGGGGCTAAAGCTATCTCAGTAATAATGAACGTAATTTCCTGAGCTTAATATAACCGCCGCTGGGGGCTGACTTATAGAGCTGGATTTCCTTTGGTCGTTTCTCTGACCGGAAGTTGAATTGTCCTCTCTCTGTTTGGAATGGGAGCCTGCGAATATATTTGCCTGCAAGTAGATTTAAATGTGGGAAAGTTTCGTGACTGGTACAGTGCTTCCAATGGTAGAGGGGGGACCGAGACGCTTCTTGATGTCTTGTTCTGTTTTTGGCACGCGAACCGCGACACTTTGCTTTTCATTAAATTATAACATATAATATAATAAATAATTCATAATTAAAAAATCAATGTTGTTTTATCATGCATTGAGACGACTTTAGTTTAATAAAGCAACGCGTCTGTATTTATTTTTATAGTTTTAAATATTTTGATATTTTACAAAAATATTATATTATGGGAAAGTTACAGTCAACTAATTATCAAAACATAATTTTGTTATAAGCAAAAAATGATGCTAAAAACAAAAAAAATACATAGCAAGTTTGAGATTGCTGGAAATATCAATAAAGAGCGTCATATAACGAGGAAGATCACCAAAGATATTACTAAAAAAAGGAACGGTATTTTGGAAACTTTCGGCTTATAAATGTATATTCAAGGAAGAGGCTAATTTCTAATGGTTTATCGAAAAAAATTGCAGATTATAATTTGTTGAAGTGATCAATGAGTAGATGATATTTTAAATTAGGATTTAATTATAATATAAAGGTACTTAATCTAAATGTTTGATTATTAATTTAATATGTATGCTGAAAACTAATATGAAAATAGTATAACATATTTATATGTTTGGTTTTAGAAAAATAATTTCATTTAAAGTATCACTAAAATTATTACATAATATTAAATGGTAGAAAAATTGGATAGTGGGTATATTTGGTGTAATTAAAAATACAATATTATTGCCTTATTTTATATATCTTACAACGATATAATATATGCTTAATAAAACAGATAAGACAATATAGTAATAAATGCTAAGTTGTGCAAAGAAAATAGATTTAATTTATTAACTGTTATTGTAATATGTATGCTAACGTTTTATTGTATTTAATATGAAAATTAAGGCCTGGGTTTATTTTATGCTATTCATAGAATAAATTGCATTAGTAAATATAGCGGGTTTTCTTAGTGAAGTTAAGAAACACTCCCGTCCTTTACGATATTAATTTTTATATTAAATTATTTTTAATATGTAAGTTGTTTTTTCTTAAAATATTATTTTGCAATTTCTTATTAGATAATTTATATCTAATATTTATTATGAAATAATGTTTTTATTAAATTATTTATTAACAGCATTAGCGTCCACTTTGGAAAACTGTGTATGCCTTAAAGGGAAGTTGTATATGTGTCAGTTCCGGGCAACCAGCACTGACCATCGTAAATCATTTACTTCAATTTTGAACCTTTGAACAAAACGAGCGCCGTCTCGCAAGTTGAATTGAAATCGAGTGCACGTTATCTGGGTTTATTCTGTTCTATATATATACACATACAATATGTACATACGTGCATTAGAAGCTTGGTAATACGATACCCGATCCCCGAAGTGGTTCTTTTGAACCTCATCTTGTAGTCTTGTCCGAGGCTACAGGTTTTGTTCTCCCTGGGGTCCAGTAAAACCTTTGTCTGCGAAATTATCAGAATTTATGGATTTAATTGTTTACACTTATAGGGCACCTATCGTATAAGTTATTATTTAAAATATATGATTTGTTTTTATTTTCATATATGAATGACTAGATTCGCTTGCGTCTTCTTTCAAGTTTCTATTTGGAATACTTCACCATCTGACTATTTACGATGTTTTGTGTTGAATTATTTTACTCTGCTAATATATTCTCTGTTTGCGAGATTGCGACGGATAATTAATCATATGCTATTTAATAGAAAGTACTTTATAAAACAGCATATGACAAAGCTACTAGAATATGGTAATATTTATTTTCTAAAATAATTATTAATTGAGAACAATTTAAATGTTCCATAAAAGGAATTGAGTGTGCATTACTTTTAGCGAGTATTGGTCAGAACAGTGAACACCTAATGAATAACTATCTGCAATGAATCCTTTTCCGAAGATCCGAAATTTACCTTATATAAATGCACAAATAATTCGTAATATAATTTCCTTTTAAACCCGTATTAATTAAAAGGATTTATAATATATAATATACTTTTAAAACATTGCAATAAATCATAGAAGTACACTGTAATTTTGTGTACTATTTTTAGTCATTGCTATATATATTCAGGCCTGTCGAGAGAAGGGGGGATAGGGGACAAATTCCCGGGGCCCGTTCTCCTTGAGGGATATGTATAAAAAAAAGTAAAAACCGACCTCAAATAATGAATACGAACTAACTAGTTGTTTGAGATGTATGTAATGATGTATTTCCAATGATAATAAAAGGAGCGAAACATTGCCTTCAAAAGCAACATTTTTATTCAAATAGACAGATTGTAGTTTTTTGACGCGGCTCCGTTTGTGTTAAAATTTGCTTGCAAATTATTGTTGACTTTATTACTTTTTGATCGTTAAAAAAATATTAGACATGAGAGAAAATATTAGCAGCACTAAATTTAGTACTCGATTTTAAAATTCAGATCTAATACCTAAAAAAAAACGAAAAATCAACAACAGTACCAGCTGAATTATATAATATAAATGCAATGTATTATCGGTAATTTGACAACTGGATTTAATGCAGCAAAATAAATAAATAATACATTCAGATTCATGTGGTTTTTCTTAAAAGAAAATCTAGGAAAAACAATACCTAATCTATCTCGAAAATATTTAAAAAAAAATATCGGAATACATTTTCACCAGTAGATATATATTTTTACCAGTGAAAATATAAATTATCTAGCAGGCGATTTAAACTTTTTTATATGTAGTATGTATATTTACAAACGTCTCATTATTTATTTACACCCGATGTATAAATATTACAGTGAATGTGTATTTTTTGGTAAGTTATATTTTCACTTGTGAAGTGCAAATATATTTTCATCATTAGATATATATGTCTACTAACGAACATATAATTTAACATTAATATCCTGCTCTAAAATGGCTATAAAACTCAATTTGACAGTTGCGAAACGTCCATTTGCTGTTCAAACCCAAACATAACCTAATGAAAATTCTAAAACTAATAGTTTACAAAATTTTATTATTTCAAGTCCAAAATACAAACTAAGCCAACTGACCTCTCAAGGAAAAATAAGCGGAAGAATAAGTACAGATAGACACTGCGTCTCACATGTTATTTCATAGTTTGTCTGAAATTTGATGTTACACTATGTTTTAAAAATATGGTAGCTATCTTTACCGATATTACTATGGACTTCTAATATAAGAGGGCTGATCAAAGTATATTCATACCGAATTTTGGTTAATACGAGAGCGCAAAAACAATTATCACTTCTCAGAAAGCAAAAATTCACGTCAAAAGCAATAAAATCGTATCGGCGCCGTCGCAGTGGGAACGCTCGGTAACGAGCATTCCCATTGCAATGACACAATTTTATTGCTTTTGACGTGAATTTCTTTAATTTTTGTATATGGCACATTCCTAACAGAGTATTCAATTTTAAATAAATAAATATTTTATTATTAATTTAATTTTTAATAATATTATATTGACGAGCATATATTATTTTTTAATAATATTGTATTGCCAGGCTGAATACCCTGCTTTATGAAATAATTTAATTCTTAAAATCATTGCTATTTATTATATTATATTATATGTATATAATATTTAAAAAAATGTTGCGTTGGCTTAGAAGTTTATAGCACAACTCTATGTAAAATAACCATATAGTCAATGTTATTTTTTAGCGAATTTTTTGTAAGAAGAACATAATGATAAATAAAATGCTTTTACAGAATAACATTATAGATTAAAAGTTTCTTTATATATATTATATATATATAGCATTCTATTTTCACTTCACGTATGTGGGCTTTTTCTATTATTCATAAGAGAAATTAATATGTCTGGCTATGTTGCTTAAATATCTTCCTGAAAGATTCGAGATTTGTTGACATACACATTGGGCATTTAGGTAAACTCTAAGTAAAAGTTTTATCGTATGTATAATTGTTAAGCCGTTAATATATTTCCCTAATATTTTGTAAATGTTTACTTTAATAAAAATGATTTAGAGCGCTTTAACATTTTTAATGTATTATTCCTTGTATTTAATAACACGTTGAAAGTATTACGCAAAGAAGTTTTTATTATTTTTTTCAATTTAATGAGTTTTACCACATTCAACGTATTTATTATCAAATCAGTACGTTGCGAAAGGTGTTAAGCGCTAACAAACAGGTAAAAATGCAAATAAACACGCAGCAGCAAGAGAAATAGTGTGAGGGAGAGAGAGGTCAGTTTAGTTTTATTCGCCTCCTACACCGTTTGAAGTCCATTTAAATAATTGCTTGGCGTAATGGCGCAGTACTTAAATTTGATAGTACTCGGGCGGGTTTACTGCCAACGTCTCTGCTGTTCACCCTTAACGTCCTCAACCAGGGACACTGCAGGATACAAAACTACCCATGCCTTCCTATATTATTTATAAGCTTGCTTCGAACGACCGTTCCTTATTAATCTTTTAAAGCGACGTCTTCTATATTACAATATGTTGTAATAGTGTATCACGTTGCTTTAGATGTATTTAATATTAAACGGTACTGAAGAGTGATAAAAATAAGAATCCAAAAATTGTCATTTAATTATCGACACAAGAAAAAATATTTAATTGTTGAGAATACAGAGAAAATAACACTCAGTCCAAATTAAGCATAATACGGAAAATAAAAATAGGATCTAGATTTTCGTATAAAAAAATAATACATTTATATCACGATTTTGATGTAATTTAATTTTCAATACAGTAAAATTTATCTTTGAAATAATTCTGTATTTTACTTTTTTCATATTTAAATTAAAATCAATATTAAAATGTTTAAAATTTTTGAACAAAAATATATTTTATGATGCAATAAATATTTTTATATATACAAATTTATTACTTTTACCTTTAAGCTTATTTTTTAGAGATTAGGATTGATATTTTTTTGGCAATAAAGATTTAATGAAACCATTTGTATTTTTTGTTATAGTCGCTTTTGGCAACTTTTGCAATTTAATTAGACACATTTATGTATTTTAGATGCATCATTTTCCTTAGATAAAATTTGTATATATGTTTATCCAATCAATTTGATTATTTGGCAATTACAAAATTATCAATATGTTATTAGTTAAGTGTAATTCAGGGCTATTATTATTTTAGAGATTCAATAATAGAACTACCATGTGAAACTATACGTTAATTTTAAAACTGTCACTAGTTTTATATAATCGATTATTTATATACTATAGATTTGGTCATTCAGCAAATTCATTGACGCTGAAATACTATACGACCAGTGTTTCTCATTTCATGATGTTTTCTATTTCTCCAGAATGAGAAATTAATGTAATTTTTTCGACAATTCTCGAGAAATATGAACAAATCAAAAAATATATGTAAGCTAAAGAATGTATTTTTATTGTAATAGTATATATATCTACATATGTACCTACATGTAAAATATTTTTACTGATTTCATTTGAGCAAAAGTTATAGATGTAAATTGTATTACAGTTAATAATTGAAATATAAATGAACTCAAAGAATGGTAAGACATTTATTAAAACTATCGAGTACAAAACCACTACATTAATGATTAATTCCAGATTTTTATGTGAGTTACTAATATAATTATAATATATGACTGAAATACTGATCACTTTCCATCACATTATATTTTACATTCCAACATCATATCGTATAATTTATAGCATTTACATAAACACATTAACTCTTGTATTATTTGCCAGTGAACCAACTTTCCCATGAATAAATATTATAACCATTCTTAATTCGTTCATCCTTAAATTCCTAATTTTTAAAACTTATTTTGCCAATCAAGTGTTAATGAGAAATTGCTGTCCCTTTGTTCACTACCTGCTCTAAAGCAGCATCTGTGAATTTATTGGATTTAAACCACTACTTGTCTTTGAAATTATAGTCGTTGAAAAATATTTGTTTTTAACAAATTTTTATGAGAAAAGGAAATTATCATTTTGCAATTTTCTCAAGAAAATATTAAAAAATAATTTTAGGAAAGACACGTTTATTTAAATTATTTATAAATATATTATTTAGCACCGTTTTCGTAAGCTTTTTACTGGGCAGAAAATGTTCAAGGAAGTCGATATGAAGTATTTGCTAATTCTACAAGATTCGGTAATAAAACTTATATTATCAATGTTTTTGGAATGTTAATCAGAAATCCCTGTCCATTTTTTACTTTATAATATGAATGTAGCAGTGAATTTAGTAGATAAAAATCAATATTTGTTTTCAAAATTGCAGTAAAAAATATACTTAAAAAAAAATCGTTTTTTTTTAAAAATCAATACTATTAACGACTAAAATATTATATAACTAATATATTAAAATTTAGTGCTGAAAATTCGACATATATGTAAATAAAATTGTGAGGAAAAAATAGTAATGCTTACAGTTTGTTCTAAGATTGTATCACCACGAACGGGAACGCTTCTCATATTACCACCATATTAACTGTGCTGACGTAATTTATAGATGATGCTGCATGCGCAGTACCTAATATTTTCGTACATAACAATGCATCTTTAAAATAATCAGTTATATAACAAAAATATTTTACACAGCTACATACCATATCAAAATTATATACGATATCAAAAACGATAGCTATCGAGCAACTTCAATACATGATGTTCCAAAAAAATAGCTAAAAATTATTCTAAATGTAATTTAAAATTGTTTTAAATCGACTATATGCTATTGAAATTAGCGTGAAATGTGAAACAAGATATTTTATATTTAGAGTAATAACAAATGAATGCTATTGTTATATTATTATTTTGTTCTCTATTTAAAAATAACTCATACATGTAATAATGCACGAATATCTTAAGAATAAAACATGATATTAAACAATAATTTTTGATTATTATTATTATTTATAATAAAAATAATATATGATCGTTATTATCCATTAATTTTACTCAAATCTAATCTCGTACAAATATCCAAGAGGTAGCCGAGATGTTGGCAGACGGCTTATTTGATATTTTCAACACACCTTCACAAAGTTGTTTGAATAATTTGTACACGGGTATAATTGAAGGTGGGCTTTGCTTAGTTTAGTAAGTTTAGCATGAATGTTGGTACGAAGTAGATTGTTGCCGGCATATAGGAGGTATAACAACGAAACCCAAATGCTTTCATAAGCAATTTTGGTCGGGTAAAGTTTCGGGCCAGAGACGAGGGCAGGCGGTACAATCAGGAGCCTTACGGTGGGTGAGTGGGTGGGCAAGCTTAGAAGTTTGCCTCGAGGTGGACGAGCGGGGTGTAAGAACCACCCACGGGCCGAAAGGGGGTAATTTTCCAGCCACCACCTTTAAACGTGGTAATTTTCAATGACGTCACAATCTACATATAATGTTTACATAAATATATAATACGTATTTGTCTGTGGACACGTGATAAGCTTATTTTTAATGGTATACTAATATAACATGTGTATAATTTATGAAAATAGGTATTGTGAATAAAATACGTCTCGCAAAGAATATTCTATAATTTAAATCTCGCAGTACGTTGCAATATGAGTTTGTTGCAGAAAGAACAACTTAGAAATGATTTATTCTCCTTTAAGAATATAGTTTCGGTGCAATTTTGAAATCTAAAAAACAGCACGAAGTTGTCGGAAAATCTAATAACTTATTGGACATGAGTAATTTCTTGTATTAATGGAGCACCTTCTTTCAATAATATATGAGGGTCAATCACTCATATTGCCTCTTTATTATGTATTAAAATCGATAAGTACTCGATAATAAATTTGCCATAAAGCCTTTCTCGCACACACACACACGATTCCACACAAATTCTAATATTGCTCCAACACGTAGTACGTACGTGTGCTTATGACTTATTGACGGAGTTGGTATGCGCGGTGCGGACTTGGTCGTAGACGGGGTTCAAATAATACACGTTGAGATGCTAATCATAATCGTTAAAGTTTGCTCGACGGACGCCATTGCTCCGAGGGCGAATAGTTATGGACGCGGTGGCGCGCGGAGATAGTCTACAAGCATGGGCGAGAGGTGGCGAGGGGCGGGAAGGGCAGGGCAAGGAGCTGACAGTGGCGTGGAGTTGTGGGTCGGGAGTTTTGTGGAGTTTGCAGACCCACGGCCGCTGTATAATAATAAACTTGCTCGGGGCCCTTATACGCCGACACACATTTGGGTAATGACGCTTGCAAGATGGGGCTACGCCCGTCGTCTCCGATTGCCTCGGTTTTGGAAAACTTTCCAGCAAACGAAGGCTTATGGAGTAGATTTTTTGAAAAGTTTTATGAAATTAATACAGTAAGAGTCCAATTCTTTACTTTTAAACTTGGTCAGTTTTCCATTTCAAATTGCAAACTTCGAAACAAAAATGCGATAATAAATGTACTAGTGGTTGTACTATATATAATATGTTGATTTTTTTAATAAACCATAGCTACTGAACAACCTGAACAACCAAACGGTTATTCATACGGAGAAAACTAAACACAACAAAGATTATCTTCAAGCTACCAGTGTTAATGTCGAAGATAGCATAGGGCCAATAACTTTTACAGCCATATAAATGATGATCCAGTTTTTTTTCCAAACTTTTTTTGCTTTCTTTTATTAATGGAATATTTAATATAATGCATTAATTATGAAAAATAATAGAAATTAAATGGCTGCCTCTGAACCTTTTGTGGCAGCTGATCCTTTCAATGTAATTTTCGATGACTTTTACCTACATTACGGGCGGAATCTCAGCTGTAATTTTGGGGTTGATGGTTTTTAGGTGCAACAACATTTTGGGTTGGTCGGCGTAGACACAATATAAGCATAACCTCACAAAAATTCATGGTCGTTAAATCGCATGATTTTGGCGGCTAATTGACGTCATCAAAAACGTGAAATAATGCGATCAGGGAACTTGCACCCGATGTGTGGCAAGTTGCGCCGTCTTGTTGGAAACACATGTCTTCCACATCAATATATAGCGCTCACAATTGACAGTCTGGCCTTCATCATTTTCTAAAAAGTAAGGCCCATTGACGCCGCCTGACCACAATGTGACCAAACTGTCTCGTTTCGTTCGGGCGAACGGGACATGCAGAACATAAATGAACACGTTACATGGCATCTTCACAGAAATACATATGAATTTTGATAATAATATTTTATTCCATTATTTTAATGGTAATTGTTAAATAAAAACCTTATATTTTTTTCAACAAAAAAAATCGGTTCTATTTTTACTTTATTTTTAGAATAATGTTTATCGTCGAATGCTCATAGTACTCACAACTAATAACCACTGAAATGCTAGAAGCTTGAAAATAAAAACTACGCATCGACGAACAAATCATAAGTATCATTCCACATATAATACGTAAGTCATAGCTATTCTTGCGGATTTGTAATACACATTTTTTTTAAATATACTGATGAACCAAATAACATAAATTATATAGACTCAAATATAAGTGAGTGAACTAGCTCGATATTAATTCAGAAATTTTCGTAGAACCAGGAAAAGCGTGAAATGTGGAGCAACGGAACGTGCTCTCCTGCGGGGACACAATGCTATCTTCATGAACATTCATTCCACTTGATGAATAAGTGAATAGGAGTGGCCCAGAATTCCTCAGTTCGGGGCTAGGTACTATCTGTACAACAAAACAATGCCGGAGATATTTAGTGAGCCCCGTGAAGATATTGCAATAAAGCGTGGGACGGCTATCTCACGTATTCCACCCGCTGGGTCCACGAAGCTGGACAAATGTCAAAGGAATGTGTTTATTGCGCCCTCCCCGGGACGTGTCGGCTTGAGGACCGTGGGAGAAACAACCCCCAAACCCTATGACCCACCCCCAAGGGCCGCGAATACCCTGCGGACCTCCTGCCAAGGCACGCGCATTCGTACCCGCATCAATATTACAAGATCTGATCGGAATTATACTACGGATACTTTGGTAATAATGTATAAACGATACAAGAGGATCAACGATAAAGTATATGTTTACTTCCATTTTTTATGGTCAACTGTGGGTTATTTACTTTTCTGAAAATATTTAAAAATCGGTTACTTTTCAAAAAAAGTAAAGCATATTTTGCAGCTGTGCGAATTATATTCTTTATTAAAAAAATCAACAGAATACTGCAGTTTGTCAGAAACTAATAAACAAAACAAAAGTCAGTAGAAACTACAACAATATTACGTGAACTTTATAAAATCAGTTAAATTGTACTTATCATACTAAAAATTAATAGGTTTTTATAGAACAGTAATTAGTATTTTAAGAGTAAAAATAATGACAGTGAGTGTAGCGGAATTACACAAATATAGACATAGGCTTTATATCTATAGTAGATAGACTGGAGTATGTACTGTAAATAAAAAAATAAATTACAACCTAAATGCATATATAATCAAGCAAGAAATTTAAAAAAAAAAACATGAATATGTATAAATTATTTTATATAAAATAAAAAATATACTTGTGAAATAGCATTGAATTTCACTCTTCTGAGAAGCTATATGTTAAATTATATATTAAACTATATATTAAATTAATTTAATATAACAGAAAAAAAATATATAAAATTATGAATAAAAATAATAATTAAATAAAAACATGTTAACGAACTTCGTGACATCTCTGAAGTATCATTTGCACGTAGAAGAGCGTTAGAGCTTTCTTATATCCATATTGTTCCTTGCTAATAAATTCTTCGCAACGTGTGTAAATTATTTATTGTATAATATTTAGCAAGTGTGACTTATTCATCTGATAAGTCTAAAGTTGCTGCATACATTCGAATTGTTCTCTTTTGGTAAGGAAATAAATATCAATCGCAACTAGTCGTGGGGTTAGTTAATTAACGTAGTAAAATCTTGAAACTGAAAACGTTTGAGGCAGACTTTTCATTAAGTGAACATTTAAAAAAACGTATTATAATAAATATTATTGAAATTTAAAGTTATTATTAACCATATGAACACAAAAAAAGATGTATTTTTAATATGAATATTAACATACTCTACTAAAATATCAACAGATTCCTTATAAATTTACAGCACACAGTTGAAATTGTATCTCACAAAACACCTACGTGAATAAGGAACCACTTTGTATAATCATTTTATGTTTTATTAAATTTATATACTATAAAATAAATTAGTATTTTTATTTTTATTTTAATACATAGAGAATTATCAATACCAGATATGTACGACCCAACTCGATTTTAATTAATCATCACGATATTCGTCCGTGAGATTAGGAAAATCTAGGTAAACCTAATCTGTAATGATCGATCGGAATTATAATTATATAAGAATCACTAATTCCAATCTCCCGTTAGTTAAAAGTCACGGTAGAAATTTAAAAACACTCAAGTCCGTATGGGATTCGAACCCAGGTCTTTCATGTCAATAGTCAGAGACTTATACTACTATTATGATTATTTAATATATTCATAGGAAACATTCAATAATTGCATTCTTAATTCTAAATTAACTAAAATAATAGTAAATTAGATATTTTTAAGAATAATAGATGGATGGTGTGTACATATTATATTTAATATAAAAACATAGTATATAAATGAACTGAGAGTTTATTATCTAATAAATAAACCAATGAAAAATATAATTGTTAATTAAATATAATTTCAATATAGTTGCATTTTATAATTAAAAATATACTTTATTATAGGCACAGCTGATTAAAACGAGTTAAAATAATATTGTTGTATTTTATAAAATCGGACAATATGTCATCTTAAAGAAATCTACTATCAATATATTATAAAAGATAGCGTTTTATATAAAAAAAAGATAAGCAATGTTACAATTTTTTATTTTACTTGCAACTAAATTTAACATACAACTCGGAATACTCACAAATTTATTTATTAAAGCTTTAAAAACATTTGCATAGAATAATATTATATAATGCACAATTCCTTCCAGACTCTTCTGATACGCCAGACATTAAAATCAATTGTCTATCACAAATCAAGAGCTTGCAGAAATAGACAACCATTAAATATTATTTTATTATACATAGTTTATGCCCTTATTTATAACAAAAGATATTATATTTTAATCATTTGTGATTACTACTTCCTGTTTTTTTGTAATATTTAAAAAAATAAATATAGTAAACAAATAATAATTTAATTATATGTGTTATATTTTTAATTTACGCTGAAACCTGACAACGGGGCAAATCTGTGTATATAAATAATTTTATATTATTATGTGGATTATAATTTATATTCAATGCATGTCAATTTGCAGCTGGGACTGATTTTTAATTATAGCGCATTTTTATAAATAAAAATTGGAGTATACTGTCGTGGCTCGAACCCGCGGCATTATAGGTTACTAATTTAGATCATATGGACTATATATTTGGCCATACATTTGCTTATACATAACATTGATATTTAGGTTTATTTTTAACAATATTTTGTGATATAGTTTTGCGATATTTAAAATCTGTAAAAATATTATACATATATCCAGTTATAATAATATAATAATAATACTACATATTATAAAATTATAAGTAACATGTTTTTTAAAAAAATATTCTCATTTTTATATAGATGTAAACCGTTGCGAATCCCACTGTATGCAACAGGTTAAAAATATTCGCTTTCGGTTAAACGTTGCGCTTTTCTTTTATTATTTCGGTTAGCCGATCTCACACAATGTAGCAAGGGTAGGTAGCATGTATATGTAGCTAGCTCAGCTTTTGTCGAGTTGGAAAGAGAGCAGCTAGCAGCTACGAGCTACGGTATTTTCATGGCTTAATCTAGGGACGTGGCAAGGATAACCCGAGAAGATGAGATAGGCACTCTCGACGAATCCTTGGGTCGAACCGACTATTAGTACCGTTATACAGATGAATACACACACGGACGACGCCATGACACGTGTGTTCACGTTGAACACACATGAAAATGAGAGGGGATGCCACGTGAAATAAAAAATATGTTAAAGAATAAATAATATGTTGAATTTAAAAAATAAAGCATTAGTTACAAATTTGGTTTGATTTTTTGACTTCATAGGCCTTTTTAAAAATAATGTCAGTGAAAATTACCAATTAAATAATGTTATTAAAATGGAGGTAATAATTTCAGCAAAAATATGCGAGTGTCTTAATACTTAAAATAGGGGTCTTTAACCCATTGGATCTTCTGGCCGCATTGTGCGATAAAAAAATCTCAAATAAAATTAAATATTAATATTCTACAATGCAGTCCATAATACAAATGGGTCGATTATAACTTTACTTTTCACCCAAAAGATAGTAAGATTTTTATGTGTGCAGCAATATCTGTTTTTATAAAGGAAGTAGCGAGTATTATAAAGATCCTCATCTAAAATCTTTGTTTTATTATTGTTCTTTCTGTGCCTCATACAGAAAAATATAGACGTACTCTCAAAAAGAGACGTCATCAACTAGGCACATTTTTAAAGTGCAGGGTATTTTCATTATGCAGCTATGAACTTTCTTTATAAGACACTTTAATATATATATTTATATAAAAAAAATCATTTTTAAATACGAAACATCGTTTTTTTGGCGTTAATTTTACGTGCTAGCTTTTAAGTTAGAGCTACCATTATATTTACTAAGATAATTTAATTGATGTAATAGCATGTTAGGCATTTATATTACTTGCTTATCTTATTTAGAAAAAAGTTTTTCTTCCAAAAAATATTATTATTCTTACAAAAACAATCCTCGGATCGCGTAGCGTGGTTGTATGTTTAGGGGCCATAAATGAGCAGTTTCACGTACACGAACCGTTTCACCAACACCGGCGAGCAGTTTAAGTCACATAAGCGTGTGGACAATTTCCTTCGTTCTAATTTGATTGGACATTCCTACATAAAGATCAGTAATAGTGTCCTCCGGGGAATACAAATTTGTCCGAAATTAAACGGCGATATTATGCGAATATTTTTCTTAAATTCTCAAACTAGCTAAGCCAATTACGGTTGGGGGAGGTCGGAAAAAAGTTTTCAATGGGATACATTCAACAATTGTACATAGCGTATGTTTTTTTAAATTTTACAAATATGATAACAATACTCACGTCAACTTGCTGTAGAGTTTATTCATATACATAAGTTATTAGTTAAATTTTAATTAAACATTCCAATACTGATTTATAAGGCTTAACACATCAAGGAATCTAAATTAATTGTATATTAAGAACTGTCTGCGATCTTTATAATAAAAAAAGTAGCTAGGGAGGACAGGGCATTGCTATGATACATAAATCATTACTCTTCCACTTTTCAGGACTCTTTCGTGCAATCAATAATTTGACGAACTGTAGTATGCTTGTTTAAAACAATATATAAACTACTGATAGACTTGAAGTCTATTTATGATATAAAATTTATTATTTAAACCAATAAGTATTTTAGTTGTATCAGTAAATATAATATAAGACATTCGTTGTTCTTAGCCATAAGTAATTTTTATAAAAATCTGAAAAATCACGCATCGCCACCATGTATTTTTTTTTTTATAGTATTACAGACTAACAATATTTAACAGCTCAAGTCCTAAACTGCGTTTATATTATTTATGGTTGTTTTTCGATTTTAAAAAGATCTTTTTTGTTATGTAAACACATTGTAAATTAAAACTCGTTGAAGTCTGCCGCATATGTAATGCATTTTATAAACTTTTAATGTCGTAATCTTATCGCATTTTTCCTATTTATCTGTTGTTGAAAGTTATTATGGTGCATACAGATTTTTATATGAAAACTCACAGCTACAATAAACATATTATTACTAATAATAATAATTATATTAGGTATGGATTTTGACGCGGCCACGTCACACAAAGCGTCAAAGGGTTAATTTTATCTATCAGCGCGATAACATTGTACTGCCGCACACATATCTCGTTAAGTTTCGGCAGATTTTATTATTATTACATAGGCCGTTAGAATTTTAATGAAAGACATAGAAGCAAACGGTGTTCTCGTGCGCTATCTTCAGGGTTATATCTGGCAATTGCTTACGTGCCTGTGGGATGGCGCCGCTACCGAAGATACATAATTTATATGTACAAACCCTAGCGTGTGTAAAGGTACCACTATCAACGCTGGCCGTAGTTTGGCGAATTTCTAATCCGGGGTTGTCCGAAACTCCTTTCGGGGCTTGAGGCCTTCAGGGGTGATCATAAGGTCTGGGTGGGGTCCGGGGCTTGGGTGGCAGCTTATACCATACACTGCCGCGTTTTATAGTTATTGCATATTGGCCTTGTGTGTTATATATGCCGGGTGTGCCAGTATTTGAGATATATCTTATGTGCGTGTGTGTATGTAATTTAATATAACATGTTTTGATATACGAAGGTGTCTATGGTCTTGATGAATTTGGGTCAATGTATTAAAATATTAAAATATTTTTAATATATAATTTTAAAATAATATAATACACGTGAATGTAGTAACTTATCAATATGAAATCATTTTTTTCTTTATCAAAACGTAATAAATTTGAACGATGACTTTTAGAACGACCATAAAATAAATTATGTCAACAGCCATTATAATCGGAAGTAGAGTTTCTTTTCATAAAAAAAGCAAAATTATTTTTTTTATTTCTCATGAAATTTTAGTATTTCTTAAGAATTCTCTTAAATGTATTTTTGTTAAAAATTAAATTGATATGAATATTTTAAAATAAACTACAACCACTATTTTTTAAAGATATATAGTGGTTTTAATTTACTGAAGTGAGCAGGAAGTGAGAATAGAGGCAGGGGTGACCGATTAACACTCCAATAACATTGTTTGATAATATAAGCTTTATGACCGACTCTAAGAATAACAATTCGCATACATTTCATTTCGACTTTATCAAACATTTGTAGTTTATAAAACAATTAAGATTGGAAGAATCTATGACTTAAGGATAATAATATTATTAAGTCCTTGGTAAGGATTTGTTCACAGACAAAATGAAACGAATGTCAATGTTTTCATGTAAATGCTATTAATCATACGATAATAAGTTGATATTTTTTGAAAATAGGAAGTAAAGTATCATGTAATGGAGAGTGACCATTAATTAAGCATGCATTAAATATTTTATTTAAAATTATAATAAAAACTCATATATCAATTACAAATAAATAAATAATGTTCTTGTGTATTAAAAAAAATGTTTTACCAATATTTGTGTACGATTATACTTTCATTTTTAACTATAATTTAATTTTAATAAAAACAGTAAAATTTTCCATATTAAAAAATATAAAAAAAAAAAAAAAAAAAGTTGCAAAATTCAAAGTAATTTATTTGACAAAAATACGAGGCTTTAATTTAACAACAATCAAGTATCAGTAAAATAGTGTAAAAAAATTAAAATATCATAATTTATAATCATTTCTGTGACAGTAGCATGTGCGAATAGAAAACCGCCTCATTAGCCTGCAGATGGAGTGCCAAACAATGCGGCACAAATCGCGTACTCTCTCAGTCTCTTAGCGACTGCCGGACATTCAACACGTGATGAAAATAATATGTTTGGCTTGCGTTTAAAAGTACAGATTCGATCACAGAATAAATCATGAATTTGATATATGTTGTATTATATGTATATATTATTTTCTACATATACTATTTATTTTATGCCACTTAGAAAGTTATAATAACAAAGGTGCATTGTTGAACATGACCCGAGTGAAGTCGTAATTTTACAACACCCGTCGTAATTTTACAACACCAGTCGTAATTTTACAAGAAATTCAATTACCGCACTTTTATTTGCTTATGATCTTTAAGTCAAACAATTGGCATTGTCTCGTGCTAAGAATATATTTATAAGTGAATCATTATTGGCTATTGGCATATATTAGTCTTCTGTACTATTCCTCCAAACCTCGTCTAAGGAAATGTATAAAATATTTAAAATTTGTTCACATTACTACTCAAGACTCACATATCGTCGGAGAGCAACCCTAAATTTCGATTCACACAATCGACTCAGATGACCACAAAGAAGCAGATACCAGGGAGACCGGTTTACAACTGAGCAACTGCGAGGCTCGACTATTTTGCATTTACGCGGACCGCTTATTACAACTCTTATTGCATCATCTTAGATTCTTACTGTTTTGGTACCGCCTCTTGACACCTAAATTTTATTTTTATATTAGTATAATTTATATTTTAGTGCAATAAAGCTGTATATCAAACGATATTTAATCTCGAAATATTGTTCAGATGTATTGGCATTTAAAATCAATCGATTGTAGTCATCCCACGTTGATTTATAAAGATGTAGAAGCTTTATTTTAAGCGCGATAAGATTATCTTCTGTGCCATTTGATTTAACACTCGTGCAGAACAGACTAACCCGTGCGTTCAACGACACACGTGTCCACTTTGCCAATGCAATCCAATCCGAACGACACGTTTGCCACAAGATAATACGTAGGTGTGTTCGGTATGGGTAGCCGTTCGAATCGCACGGAGATAAGCGAATAAATTAACGTTGACTCCCCAATACGGAATTGTTCCGGACATAAATATGGCCGGTGGCGCCATCTTCTTGTTCGACCCCCCGATCACCCCCAGACCCCACCAAGGTGAAGCCGCAGAACTCACGTATCAATAATTAAGACTTCGGATCGAGATAACGCCGTTGGCCAATGCGACCGTTATTGGCAAACGTATGTATAAATATATTATCGAAGCTACTACCTATACATAGGGGGCACACCTTTGCGGGCCCGCCAACAATTAATGAAATTCGAGAAGTTGCTTCGCGTATCGTAGGCGCAATCTAATATTCGGCTCCATTGCTGCAACAGTGTTACTATATGTTGTATAATACATACTGTGTGTGCAGTGCCGTTACTAAGCTTTCGAATTGCGCGATAAATCGCCGCCGATTATGCACGGTTCATAAATTGTATAAACGTGTTGGGTAAAATGTTAATTTTAATTATAATTATTTGCTGATATTTAATATAGAATTTTGAAGTAATTGAAATTTCTCTAGATATTGCGGGAAATGCTGTGAAAGAAGCATATTTTTAATAGCAGTAGTCTTAGACTAGATTATAAGACAAGATTTAAAACTGCAATGCAAATATCGCACAGATATTGTATAAAAGTCTGTCTCAGTAAAAGCTCTAAGATGTTATGCTAATTTATTTTTACAGATATTTATTTAACCAGTGTTAATTTTAAAACATAGTACAAAAAGAAAGTAGGCGTTGTATATATAGATTTTGCGAAGGTTTTCTACATGTTATTAGTAAAAATAATATCGTACCTCGGTTGCTAAGATGATTTAACTCGGTCTTCTATATGCAGATGATTCAACATTTTTTATGATTCTTCTCTCTACATAGTGTTTTAGATTCTATTTTTAATGTAGCAATGCAACTTTCTGATTATTAAAATTGCTTTTAAATGATAAATTTGTCTTATTAGTGAATATTTTTTTATAGTCCTGAATTAATAATATTTAATAATGTAAGTCATATTATTTTCTAGAATATAGTTATAGCCATAAGGTTTGATGATGTGAATAGACGTACTACATGTAGATGGAGTGACCTGAAAATTATGTAAATCAATGTGGATGCAATCCGTATATTCAATAGCACTGTCCCTTGAAGGGATGTTTTAGATTGGATACATTGGACCTGTCAATCGAAAACTTGAGCAATATGAAATCTAGTAGTATTACACTTAGATTTAAAAAATACTGTTAAAGTTTAATTATTTTAACAATATGTTCTGTTTATACAGTGTTTTATTTGTTAAAAATAAAATATGGTTCGTTCAGTTAACAAAGATATGTATAGAAAAAAATTGTTGTCAGCGATGAAACCATTAAAAATTATAATAAAAATAATGATAGGTATTGAACGATCGATGCATTTAAGGAACTATTTATATATCTTGAACTATAACGTTTATAAAAGACTGTCTGAAACATTATGTGCCTTGAGTGCTGAGTAATTATAAATTATTAGGTGTATTATGATTTATTATCTATAATGGTATGGTATTGTAATATTATTTTTTTTATATTATAAAAAAGCAATTGCTGCTGCGGGGTTTCGAACCCGCAACCGGAAGTTACCGCAAGTAAACCCCGTCCTTAATAAACTATTATGACGAATTAGAGAAACCTATCATATCATAATTACCGAATATACATTGCTTTGTTTTGTAATGTAGTTATAAAAAATAAATAAATAAACTTATGGATTATTATTTTTAATATTTTTTATCAGAGAGGGATAATGAGGGTTCAAATCCACTTCCCTGAAATTCTTGCGAAATGTGTTTTTATTATATCGTAAATAAGCATTTTCTGAAATTTCAAGTATATATGAATAAAAATGCCTGTGGCGCTAATCAATTAGTTTCACTTGTGAACTATTATATATTGAATTTACTCATTTTAAGTTGCTTAATTTGCACCCTTAAAATAAAATTTGAATTTTCTCGTTATTGATTATAAATGTATATTATAACATCTTGTATTTATTATAATAATTTTGTTATTAGGTACATAAATTCCTGGTAATTTCAAGGCGAATGTAATACGGTATAATGTAATGTATTATAATAACGTTCTGTGTATAAATAATAAGTGTGTGTATTCGAGGGCGGTCCATTCGCTTGTAAATAAAGACGGACTGAAAATGTAATATGGTCTGGTCGGGATTTACGTGATTTCATCAGCGTCACATAATCCTCAGGACGCGCGCCCATACCCTTTGTCTTATTTTATGTCACACTATTATTAGGCAATAAGTTTCAAAATTTGCAGAGGCCAATTTTGATCCTTTTCCCTTTGGTCATTTCCTCTGTTCCCGCTGGGAGTTGAACGGGGATCAATTTAAATGTAAAGCAAACACCCACACCGCTGGATAGTTTCCCACTACGCACGCCAAAACCAAAAAGCCAGAGATTCACATCGAACGCGGTGTTATAATTTAATTTGATAACTATTTAAGATACAAAATCAAATCATACAACACCCTTCCTCTTTATCTGTTTTTAAATAAGGGATTAGGTTTTTCATTTTGTTTTTTTATAAATGTAGAACCATATATTTTTAATTGTAAGTTAATATCAACAAAATTGATGATCGTTATAAATGTATACTAAATTTAATCGACAGTTAAAACTTGGGTTAGTTATTTTTATTTTTATATAAATTTAAAAAAAGCACGCTAGTTGAAATATCTCCGCATTGCTTTTGCTTAAGACAAATTTAAGTATGTTAGCTTTCACAAAAAAAAATATTGACATAGTGTGCGTGTTTCCATTGTAAGAGCGTGTTCTAGAGCAAAATATAAGAATTCAGATAGTATAGCGGGACAATAAGATATTTAATAAAATAGAAACATTTTAACAAAAACCTAACAAGTAATATCCAAATTTCTTAAACATTTATTTAATATAAACTAGATAGATTTTAATTATTTATAATGCATTTTAAAGTACATTAAAATCAATCTAAATTGATTTTAAATAGTACTGGAAACTTGCTAAGAAACATATTTTTTATGATAAGAAAAAGAGCAATATTATTATCTTTGCGGAGAAATCTGTAGGGTAAAGCTCAAGAAAATAAAGTAATATTTATAATCTTGGTTTATTTATTTTTAATTAAGTTGTGATTTGAAACATCCAAATGACGCAGTCTTGCTTCATAGAATTGCTTTACATTTTTAATTGGTTTTATTGTTATTTTTTCAATAAATACCTATAGCTAAGAAGTGGAAGTTTGTAGCTGAGCTTCGATAGTGATACTCAAATATTTTTAACAGCAAAATTAAGGACTTTAGCGGAGTATGTTCCAAAGTTCCAAAACAAAAGTTTGCTGACATATACTTATCAACTTCTATAGTGTCTAGAAAATCGAATTTACTGATTATTATAATAATTATTACAATCGATCATGACAGATTAGGTGTCACTAGAATTATCGTGACGATTAGACTAGAAATATCGTGACGATTAATTAAAATTGAGCTTTGTGGTGCATACATATTTTATCGAAAAGAATTCGTAAATATTTGTTTTGTCATCATACTAATAATACAAAGATAAAAAATGCACAAAAATAAAAAATATTTGACACAGTAAAAAAGTGACCATTTTATGTAAAATAAATAAAATTATTGTAACTATTGATACAATATATTGAAAAAATTAAAAATACAAATAATATTTTATAGAACATTAATAAAACATAAAATTTTAAAATAAGGTTAATACAATATATTGTTACATAAGGCTTAATAGGGCTTAATTAAAATATATTGAAAAAATGTACGTGCTCAAACATTCAACAGTAAATGCCAAAGTTTTTAGTGTGCATATTTTCTTTGATAAGCCAAAAACGCGTTCATTATATATTTGTTAATTTAAACCACTTCTTCCATTTTCTATCTTTTTAAATTTTATATTCCCTAAAATTTTTGATATTTTTTAAATCTCTGCATGTTTTAATTTATATATTTATTTTCTTATATATGAAATTCAAGTCTATTTTTTATTTGATGGCAAGTAAATAATTGGTTACCGGATGGCAAGATTATCGAAATAAAAAAATATCGAAAAAAATGGGAAATCGAGAATTTTAATTTTTCCACAAATTTGCTAATTTCTTAAAAAATTTTATAGGGCCTATTTTTGTTAACTAGATTTGTATGTATATTTTTAAACGTTTTACAACAGCTGAGTTTTTGTACCGTTGCATAACAAGGGCGAGTCCATTCCAGATGTTTGAAAATATGTATGCTCTCTTGCAAGTTTTTAACAGAGAAAAGAAGTATATGAATGGCAAAAAAATGTGATTTTCACAACTACTTTAATCGGCCTTATATTTGCTTTGATGAACTAAGAACTTCATTAAATTATCAGATAAAAAAACCGCTCTTTAAATTTCCAAAATTAATTATGCAACTACATAAATATTGGTATACATTTAAAATTTAGTATTAATAAAGACAGATGTTTTATATTGCTTAATTCGGAAAAATTCATACTTAGACTTTAGGATAAGATACTTCTTTTTAACAAAATTTTATTATCAAATATACTAAATTAATCTTACCTTAAGGGAATTGTCAGTTGAATTTTTTAGATGAAAGCGTTAAAAATAATGTCTTAGAAAAGAGGTATTGAGCCAAAAAAAAAATGGGAAACTATGATGTAGATTAAGAGCAATTGTTCTCAAAAGGTTAGACGCGCTTAAAAATTTTATTTACGATTAGGAAAATGGATTTTGCATTCTTTATTAATTCTATTAATGGCGATATTTGTTTTAAGTAAACCACAAAAATATATTCTGTAAAGAAATAGTTAAAATAAATAATGGAAGTATTTTTGAATATAAGTGTATTGGGGCGGGTACTTAATAACATTTCTAACGTTAAATAAGAGTCCGCCATGGCCTTGAGAGAATGAAAAGAGAGAATTAGCACGCTACATAAGTTTCAAATATAATTGTCGGCGGGTTTTGCTTGGCAGGGGCGCCCACCATTATACAATACATACACACATACATACATATATTTATAGTTGGGCGCGAGGAGTGTGTAGTAGCCCAGCCCAGCCACCCTCGTCTAATATTCAAGTATACAATATTCCATGGTAAGGTCCCAGAAACTATTGATTTTAGTTGTGTTTCCTTGAGTGTATATAACTTTGCGACCCATCCCTTTCACCTTAACCGAAGACACCCACCCCGGCCTGGGTTACCTCTCCTTTTTGCCCCCCGTTCTTCGGGGCCGGGGCTCCGGCTGTGTCCGTCCCACTCCGGCCCTGCTCTCTATTCGTCTTTCTCTCCAGCCTCTCTCCTTTGTCTATCCTTCTTCGCCCCTTTCGCTCGGTGGCCGGCTTTTAGGTTTCCTTATCCCGTCTTCACTGCTACATGGAGGATCTGGACCGTGCTCGAACCGCATAATGGGTTAAATGGAAAACATATGAATGTCTATATAGAAACATTTATATATTACATTCAAATATGTGTATTTAAAAAATAAAATGTTGTAAACTGGGGTTGAGTTGATTAACATTAGCAAAAATTGTAAGTTTAATATTTTTAATATAAAAATTAAAAAATCTGTTTTATATTTACGTACTATCAAATATATACAATGATTAGAGTGATATTTATTTTTATTTTTATACATAATCTCAATTAAAATTATAACATTTTATGCAAAGTTATTTAAATGCCATTAAAGTGCGATTTCTCAATCTCTTAAAAATAGACATCTACTATTAACTTCACATTTGTCTTAATTATATTCCTTTTAGGATATTTTTACATACTTTTAAGATATTGAGATGTATAAAGACATATGATTATATATAATTTTATTTATAGTTATATACAAACTAATGTCGTATATAATATTATTAGCCATGTTTTATGAATATTTGTTTCTCTTATTGAATCCGCAGGAAGAAAATATATTTTTTTTAGTTTAGTAAATTTTAGAGGATCAGGATATATTAAAATAATTTATAATAAAACTTCCAAAACAATATTTTGTAACGTTGGCCCTTTTGGGCAAATAACCGGGATGTTTTATCTAACTGGTGTTTCGGGTCCGTAATCATAACACAAATACATAAGTAAAGGCAAAACAGGAGGAAGTGGGCGAAAGGGTGTTAGGGAGTCGTTTCTGAGGCAAACCTCTTCTCTCTGACCCCTCAAACAACAAACTCGAAAGGGGTGGTTATTTCTTTTCCCACTGAACCAAACACCCCTAATCTTTTAATAAAACTTTATATTCTCCAACTCAGCAATTCACACAATCGATCTAAAATTTTGAGGATTTCAGAAAGGTCGAACGTCCTTGGCTGAAATTTAATTAAGGATTATTTTCTTAGTGAATTATTAACTCAGCTCGCCTTTGGGATTTTAAATTAAGAGTATGGGAAACCGAAAGGGTACGTGCCCTAATGAACCTGGAAGAGTGGTACATAATTGGGTTGATAGTGTAAACCGTTAAAATTTATTATTAATTTATATATAATATTATATGTCTTTGAAAACTTTGCGCGTGTGTGAGTGGGAATCGTTGCCGGATCCAATAAAACTAATTGGACGTTTTGATGACGCGTAAGAATCGGACTGAGGGACCCCGTCATTAAACCCGTTGGGTGGAAAAGAACGCGGACTTGTTGGGTGGCCGGGAGGTCTTTCGAATGAAGTCGAAATGCGGAGGTTGGAGTTCTAACATTATAGCCTCCTCTGAAGGTGGAAGGGTGGCAGAATCGAGACCCACCGTGTTTGCTGATATCAATCATCTAACCCCTTCGGGTATTACAGAAATTTCATCTTGGCCTAAATGACGCAGATGCCGATTATACACACACTACGCATGTGTGTATATATGCATAGATATGCGTAGGCTTTCGTTTATTGGTGATAAATGTTAAACAACTTAAAATTAATGGAATACGCTCGAGTTCGGTTATAAGAAAATATAAGTAATATAGTCATTATGATATTTCTAAAATAAATATGACGATTTTTAGTCAGATAATGTAGCGGTAGAATGCCAAGATTATTATTTAAATTATGATATCATAATCATGCAGTAGATTCAATTTTAACTATATAAAATTATTATAATAACAAAAATATTTACTCGTGAGGCACGAGTCATTTGATTCACATTATAGTAATAAATTATTTACAATTGTTTAAAATATTACCACACGATGTCCATAAAATATTTCATTTTAGGATTTACTAATAATACAACCCTTTATTTATTTTTTAATATTATCACTATGGACCGAATGCTGAGATTGGGAACAATTTAAAAAACTATAAAGTAATATCGCTCGCCTTGTTTAGCATCTAATTACTATACAGTTCGTCGATCGTTTAACGTAAAAAAAAAACATATATTTTTACATTATATTTTATTTCTTTATTATGAACGTAAATATTTACTACTTTATTTACGACATAATATAGATTGTTATTATTGTAAGATTTTATTAGCACCTTCACACGAAAAAAGGTGATGTGAGCAAACTCATCCCGGTGGATAAAATCAGAAAAAATTGGAAATCCTATTATTTAAATTTATTTATTGAAACCTAAGCTACTAATGATAACATGATAACATGAACATCAATACATGTAAAGTCCTTAAAATTTAAAATTTAAGATTTTTTTCAGTTTCCACAAAAAAAATTACTATCACACAATGAAACAAAGCTAATTTATTTTAAAAAAGTATCTGATGAATTCCTTAAAGTAAGTACATACTTTTTTTAGTAAAATATTAAATAAAAATTATATTATTGATATATACCTCTTATTATTGTTATTTTCTTTGCATTGAATTAATTAAGATAATTAGCTAATACAATTAAAAAAGAACACAAAATTAACGCTTTTAAACAATTTCAGTGAAATCAGAACATACTTTGGCTATTTTTAGCACAGCCAAAAAAAATTGTAAATTAAAAAATTAAAAAAAATAGTTTTTGCCCAACTTTGCACTGAAATAAATAAAAAAATTATAGTTGATTTTTCTTATTATAGACCATATATTTCTACCCTAAAACAAGGTTTTTATAAAAATCAAGTGGAAAATTTGACAGCAGTCCTAATTTTTGAACAACATGCATTAATAATTAAGCTTGAAAGCTGTAAATTAAAAAACTGGATATAGCCTCCAAAGAAATATTTTTTCAGTCCTGGTAGCTAAAATTTTCATATGTTAAGCGGTTTATAAAATCAATATCAATATGGAGGTTTCAAAAACGTTTAGATGAAAGGTTTTTCTTACAGAATGAGCGTTTTAAGAATTATTAATAATTGTTTTAAAAAATATAATTTAGAAATATTTTTAAAAATCTTTGATTTTTTTAATAGCATTCTTAGCTAAACGTAAATTTTTGTCACCTTAATAAAAACATGCATATTTTTTTATTTTTTGAAAACATTTATCCATGTTTTTTCTTAAGATTATCATCATTTGAGGATGTCTCTTTACACGTAAACAATGCGGAAAATCTTCCATGACGCTCTAGGATGAAATTTTTCTTCTCGTTTTTTTCCAGAGAACAAAACAAACTACATTTTGGTGTGGCACTACTGCATTTGGAATATTTTTTTCTTTGGAAGCCATTTTTTATACGTATTTTTCTCGATACTAAATCGCTATAGACACTTAACGTCGTATTGTAAACTATATTTAACCTTCAGACATATTTTAAAGCATGTGCTATAAATCGAAATTGAGTGTTAGTGTACAGCCTTTCGTTTTCTTAGAAATAAATGTCATTTTTCCATTATGAAACATTGCTGTCTCTTCCTTTGACTGCCTTTTTTTTATAAATTTCAACACTTTTGTGGGTATAAAATTATAAAAGGACCTAGCTGTAGAAAATCAATAATGAAAGAAATGTACGCGATTTAATATTATCGATGCGTTGACGCTGCAATCTAAATTTTGCATTGACGTTTTATAATGTCAGCCGCAGAATAGTAAACAATTTCATTGCATATTTTTCTTTTTGCTTTTAAATTATTACATTGTTGTATTTTTTTACATTAATCACCCCACCGTATATGATATTTGTATTTTACATTTTTTTATTATTAAATATTTACACACAACGAAGAATAAACAGGTTATTCAAAAAGCTACTTTAATAGATACGTTACTAAGATGATTCCCTTGTCCGTCTGGACCAGTTTGTCTCGTCAAACAGCAACAAGCGTTCGTTACATTTTCTCACGATATATAATATCTACAAATATAAAATGGACATTAAATATATTATAATAAAATTAATTCACATATTTGTGCGCCTCTCGTTGTGTGGGCCCCCCTAATTTGGCAAAGCCCTTCGCCCGGGGATCTGGAGTGAAATGTAGCAGCCGCTGATAAGGCTGATAAGGAAGGGATAAGGAAGGTATTTGCGAGGTTTTCGGCCCAGGGAATGTGCGCACCGCCGTTCTTGCCCGAATTAGTTCGCCGTGAATAGTGTATGAGGCCGCCCCACTAAAGCACACCATACTATTTTACCGAATTTATGCCCGACTTGTGTTTAGCGTGATATATTTTAATGGCGATTTTCTCCGCTTAATGTTCGCATATTAATTCATTATCGCATAATGTGTGAGTGAATATTTGAATTTCAGATTCATGCAATGGTCGAAAAGTACGTATAATATATACGTAATGTATTATATTAAAAGCATTGTTATAAATGTTAGAAAAAAAACTATTTAAGCTAATAATGATTTTAATAAAATAAAACATATTATAAAGTAAGTTTCTATAGAAATACTACCGATTAAAGACAGTCGAAACTTTCAGAAAAATCAATGAACTTCCTTTGAATGTATACGAAACAGACAGTCTTCGAAACCACTATAGTTAAAAATATATCTGTATATTATTTTATTATACTATATGTTATATATATATAAATA
This sequence comes from Plectrocnemia conspersa, assembly GCF_051122295.1. NCBI lineage: Eukaryota > Metazoa > Arthropoda > Insecta > Trichoptera > Polycentropodidae > Plectrocnemia > Plectrocnemia conspersa. The sequence goes on from NW_028277173.1 coordinate 15,185,576, forward strand.
TAACAGACCTTCAATGGAAAAGGTCGTTAAAAAATTTTTAAGACTTTAGAATTTCTCTAAAAAAATTCAGAAGCATAATTTTCCAGGATATTTATGATTATTAAAGGGTGTAATAAAAAAATAAAATGCTTTAGAATTATTATCTGGACTTTGTATATTTACTTTATAAATTTATATATTATTATTTGTGACTAAAAAAAGTGAATGGAATGATTTTAAAATATTATTTATAAAATTATTTCAAATAGAGAAATATAATTAATGATTATCGAATAAATGCGGTTATGATGTCCTGACTTTTTCATGCATCCGTCAGAGACGTATCGAGGTACTGAAATAAAGTTAAAAAAGCAGCCTGAATAAACGTTCGATCAGACATGATCGGCTCCAATGTACGTACCGTTCTGTTTTGAACGTTTGCGGGGTTGAATTGGGTTCCGCGAATAAAAAACGTGTAAAAAGGGTTGCCAACAATAAAAAAAAGTGTTGCCATTTTAACGTAAACAATGTTCGAGAGAGCGCATAAACGGGTCACGGCCATCGAGATATACAATTGACACATTCCCCCGTCATATGTTCGAGTTCAACTCTTTTGCTTCTTTTGGCATCGCAGTTTTCATCCTCTTTTTTTATTTCAAAATACGCGCGCTTGTAGCTAACGAATAAACGCATTAATATCAACAGGTTCTTTCTATAACTTAGCCAGACTGTTCGTTTATTATATATTCGTATAAAATAAAAATATTCGTTAATTAAATTAATTATTTTCCCTTCTAATTTATGTTTTAGTCATTATACAAAAATTAATTATTAATGATTAGGTTCTAAAAATAGTTCATTATATCATTAAAAATATTATATATTTAAAAAATATCAAAACTAATTTCTGTAAGATATGTTATGATTATTAAAATTTTATAAATTATGTAGGAATTATTTATCTGAAAATTATGTTTTTAAAATCATATTATTTTTATGTGATTAAAAAATGAAAACAAATTATAAAAAACAATAAAAAACATTAAATAATATAAAATGTTTGTAAATATTATTTGTGTATATATTATTTGTATTATTAAAAAAATTACCATTTTAATATCTTCTTTATATATTATTTTTCTAAAATATATATATTGTATTACTCAATTAAGAAATAGCTTGAAGTTCAAAATTAAAAGTTTCATTGTACCTTACTGTTATTAAACTATTTTTATAATATTATTCGTTTCATTTTGCTTTTGTAATATTGTATTACTGATGCTATTAAAGAAAGGGAAATATAAAATTGCAGTACAAATTTTGAAGTTTTCATTGTAAATTTTATATGTTGCACTATAATTTTTTTTTAAATTTGATAATGCGCTTAAGTTAAGTTTTGGTTCAAACAGGAAATGGACGTTTCGCAACTGTCAACAGATGTAAAGGAAGACCAAAGGGTTAAGGATTTACAGTACAAAGTATAAAATTCGCAGTGGAAAGAATTTAAACTAAAGTGCGTATAATTCACATTTAAAGAAAATTACTTTTCAGTTCTTTTAGTAAAATCTATTTTAACGGTGCATTAAAAATACTATATTGATTGTAAGACTTGCTGATTTTTATTTTTAAATAGTATAATTCGTTGTTCATAGGTTATAGTTAAAATAAAAATACAGTATGCTTTATGATTGTATATTTAATTATTTTATTTTTGAGTAAAAATAAATATTTAATTTGATTCAGTATGTGCATATTTGATTATAAATATGTACAATATATAAAATTTTAAGATTATAATTAATTTTTGGAACACAAACAATAGTTTACCTTTAGTTTTGTTATTTAATGCCATCTATTTTTATTTTATTTTATATATAATTATTTACTACTTCAATTAACTAGATAATAAAATATATGTAAATAAAATACGTCTTATTGAAATTTATTTGTTTTATTCATTGAAGATACAAGCTTAGATATTATAAGTGAAACCTAAACACAAAACATGTCTTTTCAAGTTAAAAATCATCATTAAACATAGTAAAAGCTCTTAAAGAAATAATTTATGTATAAAATTGTAGGTAAAAAATATATACGTATATTATATTTTAACCACAATTTTTACAAAATATAAGATATAAAAAAAGAAAAACTGACATCTATTGGGTAAAAATAAAACAAGTAAATTATTTTCAATTTTTATTTTTTTCCAATAGATGTCTCGAGTAACTTAATCCTAAGTACTTATTGTTAATATAAACAAAACATCACAATTACATTTACAATGTTATTGTTACTAAACAATACTAAATTCGATTATATATAATAAAATTATAAAGAATAAGAAATTTGCTTTTTTTATATATTGTTTTTTTTATTATATATATATCGCAAATATATATTTATTCAAAACAAAATTAATAAACATATATATTACTGACCATATATACATATAGATACGATTCAATACACAATTTAAAATTTGTTTTGAGACATCTCTCGGTGAGTAGTTATAAACTAGTAGATTATAAGGCAGTTATTGTTAAACATTTTATGTATAAAAGTGGTAAGGGGTTAATATATAACATACAGGGGAGAAGATATATGAATTCATAAAAAATACAGATACATTATTTATTATTTAAGTCATTATTAAATTCTAGTTACATTAAAAACTTGCATGATAGCATGACAAGAAATACGTTTTATTTATAAACACATTGTTTACATACAATTGGTGTAACATTGAATACATTAATCCGATATTAAACTAATGCGAAAAGCTTGGTAGATCCATATAAACAAAATCTACAAATGATATTATAATTTGCAAAAGCTTAAAGCTTCAACCGTGCTTAGTAAAATATAAATATGTATATGAAATACCCGTTATAACATCTTGTGCATTATTAATATATATTTACATATGTTTATAATACATAAAATAATACTTATTATAAATTACGAATTACTATGATTTTATATTATATAAGTAAATATACATTTTATTATTTTTTATGTTATTAATCATGTTTCTGTATATAAAGCTTGCTAAAGTAAAAATCGAGCTATCCTACTTTCTGTTTTTACAGGTAATAGTCAGAATGTTGATCAAATATCATTTTTAGCTATTGATTATAATTAAAATGCAATATTTTATATCCATCTGAGCCATAATATAATACAGAATAACAATTTGAAAGCTTTATAAATAAACGAGCTTTATAAATAAACCTTATAATAAAACAATTTGTTTTGTATTAGCTTGATATAATAATTATTTGTGCAAATTTGATACATATTAATGTTTTAATTTTAATTTATTGTGGATTTTATGAAATTTATTTTGCATTATATTGTAAATCATTTAATAATTATTGTAATAAAAAATAGTAAAATCAATTTTAATTTTAAAAAATTTCATTTTAATATATTGTAACGCATTTTAAAAATCATTTTAAATGATATTTTAATATTTAGAGCATAATAAAAATAAATATATATATTTGTAAAAAAAATATAATGTAAAATAATAAGTAAGATGCTTATTTTGCATTTATTTACTATAAGATTGTTGTTCAATAAGGGGTGAGCTTTATATTAAGGTGTAGGTTTAAAGTATGGATTCATTCCAAATATACACATTGGTGATCTAAAAATGAAGACTTAGGAATTTAAAAATTGTACTAAAAACATATTTTAAGCTTTTTCCACTGTCGTATTTATCACATATTGTATTATAAAGAAAAATATATAAGGGAAATAAAAATCAAATTTTTATTTACGTATCATACGATAATCTAAGCTGTTTAAGACAAGAAAGCAAAAAAGTTAAATTAAATTGCATTAGTTATTAATCTCTTTTATCTATCTCTCATTTTAAGCTTTAGGTATTACATCAACTAGAGATTAAAGCGGAGCGCTATATTTTTGCTAGCAGCTCTATCATATGCAATAATATGTTTTTTTAATTTCACAATATAATAATGCATAGATAATTTATACATACAAAATCTTTTTTTGAGATATCTTTAAAAAATGGAATGATAGCTATTTTGATTAAAACTGTGCAGCTATTTTAAAAATATTTATTGCTAGAAAGGGTTCGCAATGAGCTTTTTCTTAGAGCTTATGATGAACACAATATTCCAATTTGATTTTATGGACCATCTGATACGTATCATATCAAGCTACAAAATGATTTTTAAATAAAATTATATTACTAACTTAGACGCTAATTATAATCGTTTTTAATTTTAAGAACAAACAACATTTTTAGATGTAGCACTATATATCAGTACATACATATACATACATAAATATAGCATACATATGAGAGAAACGTTTCGAGCTGAGGGTGCGCCAACTCACCAACGAGCGCTCGGTTAATTTTAACTGTCGAAAAAAGAGGAGTTATTAATTTAACCAAGCCGCGGTCTGCGGCAGTTAGAGCCGAGGTAAGTTGCAGAGGCTGCGAAATTCTCACAGGAGCTCGCGAAGGCTTACTTTGTGCCGGTAGATAAAGTTGAAACTGCATTTTAGCAATTCATGCAACTGCGAAGAGCTAATACATTATGTATAATGTGTACTATGTACTATATAAGTACATTGAGAGTTCAACTTGTATCCGTGTCGTAAATGACTGTTGTGGAATTTCTGGTCAATTTATTTTTATCTTAATTATTTTTAATCAGTAAAACTTGTATAAAATAGTTGGTAATTAATATACATTTTGTGAATAATATAAAAATAAAAAATTATTTAGTAATAATTTAAGAACTGTATGTGCATTATAAAATATTAATTTTTAAAATCGTATTAAATTTTCTCTTTTTTTGTAATACAAAACATATTTTATTACGAAAATATGTTTTGTATTATAAAATAACCATGTAAAATAGGTTACATGATAAAATTACATAGCAAAATTTCACAATAAGGATATTACACATAAAATGACTTACACAAAGAAAAAAATACATGCGATTGAATTTAATAAAAAAATTACACAGGGAAGAAATTACAAATGGAATAAAATTTAAAACTTAATAATTTCACATTCTTTTGTAAAATATTTTAAACCTTTCGGTTTGCTTATAAAATAGCAAAAGCGAAACTAACAATGTGTAATTATTTTTTAAAATAGAAAAAATTACAAAAGGAATAAAATTTACACGTAAGTAATTTCACGTTCTCTAGTAAACTATTTTAAGCCTTATGTATATATAATGTCAAAAGCGTAACCAAAAAAATGTACATTTTTCCATAAATATATTCTATTGGTGATAGAAAGTGACTTTAAATAGAAAAAAATGATTATTAAATAATTAAATTATTAATTACTTTTTATTTGATATTTATATTTAAATTTCACTTCCTAGATTTATTCGTTATAAAAATAAGAACTTGTGATAATATATTTTTTGTTGACTTTATTTAGATATGTATTTTACTGTATTTTTTGTATTTATAGGAAAGTGTATTATGTCAATGTAATTAAATTTAATAATTAAATACTTTTAAAATATAATTTTAAATCACAAAATGAAAATATTTATAAAAAAAATAATAACCTTTTTGGTTACACTTTTGATATTTAATAAGCAAACCAGAAGGGCTAAACATATTATTGGAGAATGTGAAATTACTGCAGTTAAAAATTTATTTCTTGTGTAATTCATTTCATGTGTAATTTTTGCTGTGTAATTTAATTATGATATAAATAAATAGTTTCAATCCAAATAAGGTTTTGTTTTCAAGATATGGTTAATTTTAATTATAAAAATGCATACAAAAAGAGATTTGTCAGAAAAAAATAATGAAGAGCTTTTCTCAATATTTTAATAATTCCAAAATATTAAAAGTATTTTGCGTTTATTAATACAAAGTCACAAAAAAATTAAAAAGTGTTATAATTAATTTTAGCTGTTTAAAACAAAAATATTATATTTATTATTGTAATTGTATTAAGTTGCTTAATACATTACTAAACAAAGGTATATATGGGGCATTAGTTTTTATATATTAAATACACCGCAGAATATAAAGCGTTGTTTGGAGCTTTTTGTTCGGTCGACTGTTCAGTTGGGGTTCAAGTCAACGTTAGTGGCATCTTTTGTTTAAAAGTCCACTGTACAAATGTGTGCTTCTGACACGTGCATGTGTGTATTTGTCTGGATACGTTCAGAGCAATAATAAGTTGCCATTTCGGCGAGTCTCCGCTGAAATATTAATTGAGATTCACAGCCAAAAAGCTCAAGCCTGAGAGCTTTCGAAATAATAATGTAACTAACTAGCTAGGAGCATAGTGGTCGTAATTGAAAATGGGCTACAAAATGTGTGCATAAAATAAGTAAAAGGATACACTTACATATAGATCAAAAGCAATTAAGAAAAATTTAGTAAAATATTTAATTTTTAATTTCTTTGATGCGTTTATGTGTGCTCTGGATCTGTGCATTCATAATATAGTCAACAGATTAACAGAGCGGTCTTTACACTTTATGAATATTCATTACTCTTACCATTAACTGGTTTATTTTTATACCGGGTTAAAACGAAGTGCATATATTTAAATGTTGCTATTAATTGAATTCCAATGTTAATATGTGCTTTATACACTATTTTTGAGCAAGACATGTTTACGTAGATTATTGTTTATGATATCAATAATTATTTATTTCTTTGCCGCAGAAGTTGCTTATTTAATATTTAAATATGATAAGATGTTTTTGAAGTGAAATTGTTAGAAAAGTTTTATTTATGATAGTTATTTTTTTAATTTATATTACTTTGCACATTTTTAGATACTATGTGGGCCAAAATAAATACAAAAAAGTGACTGCAAATTAAATACAAAGAAAGACATTAAAATATGACGGCGTTATGTAAGCATGGACCTAAGAAAGTCTTCAGCGAAAATTTGTGTTGCGCCGAATAAAATCGCTTGATACCTTTTAATATGGTAATTAGGTAGGGGCAAGTTTATTTACGTTTTATTTATGTTCACATGGAATATTTTTATTTTATTATTTTACTTATAAGTTTCTTTTCTATTTGCCCAAGCAGCAAGAAATTTTCCAAAAATGCTATATTCAGCCGAATTAATTTTTTTTATTAAAGTGTAAATATTGTGAAATTGTAACATATTAAGTACCTTTAAATGACAATATGTAATTTATAAATAAAATAAAATATTTACATATTGGTACTTTAGATGCTGATTAAATCCTATAATTTACGTTGGTGGTGCCAATCAAGCCACCTTTACATAGGCAGTAAATTAATACAGCGTATCAAAGATGGCAATTAATGACTACGGAAACCCTTTTTTGCCTTTCAGTAAATAAGCGAGTTCATTTAATACGATTCATTGGCGCGTTACTGTATAGCGATAAATTCCCTTTAATTATTGCCCGCGTCGTTTTATTTTTCATACGATTCGTGTCTAAAAAGGATGCCTTTGAAATATCACATCATGATAAATTAAGCCATTTTTTTAGACTTCATTTTATATCGTCTCAATTCACAAGGCGGTAGATATCTCATTATGCTGGTTAACGGTGCGTCAAAGTAAATCTGCCCAGGGTTATATGTTGTATTTTTTTCGTATTTAATATGTCTTTTCAATAACAAAAGGACGTCATTAACGACCGCGTGTGTATGTAAATACGGTTCGTTCAGGGAAAAAAGGGTGTGGGAGGGTGGTCGACTCGCAGGAATATTATCCTATTGGGGAGCGTTCTCGAGGCACGTACGGCAAATAACGACGGAGCTTTGGTCACTTGGATGTGTACGTATATAAATACGTTTATATATAAATATCTGTATAGGTGTGAGTACAGGGCCGTGGTGATAGAGTTGATAGCGCGGGCAAATTGTTAGGGTACCGATTGAAGCAGGGCGCTACGAAAATATATCGTGTCATTGAGATAGAAAAACAAGGAAATAGTCTAAGCCAATTTGCTCTACTCTGTGGTTAGTTTCACTTGAATCATATACATTTTTTAGTGCCGCCCTGGCACTTTTTTACAAGCCTAAGATTTAAAAAATAGCAACAAAATTATCTTTTTTAATACTAAAATATTCTTACTTTTTTAATATTTATTGCGTCGGAAAAGTTCAAAAGTGGTAAGAGCAATTAAAATAATTACCACTCTATAACTATTTAATTTTGCACTATACCATTGATGCGCAATTGAAGGAATCCCCAAGGAAACAGGTTAAAGACTTATTGAACGCAATTTCAATAACAGTATTCCAATACTATTTTTTTATGTTACAGTGAAAGTTTATTACCAGCAAAAATATGTTTTCACTGAATTTTCAGTGAAGTCATATTGGAATACATTTAAACCGGTAGATGTATATATTTTTACAGGATAAATTATAATTTCTCTGGCCAAGTATGAAAATATAATTTTAGGTGTGGAAAGTGTTTATTTTAATTTTTAATATTGAAAAATATTTAATCAGAGTTAACTTATTATCGAAATAGCTTATTTTCTATTTTTTTGAACGAATTTATAGACACTACAATTATACTAATGTGCTTTAAAATGAAAATTATGAAACTAACCATAGATGTTCACCACCTTGGTGAATATTGTTTCAATAAATAATTACAGGTAGATATAGATTTGAACAGCAAATGAACATTTCGCATCTATCAAATTAAGTTTTAAAGACTTGGGGCGACACGTCACCTGTTAAGGACAAACTATTGCGAGCGTACATGTTTTACAGTTTTGTGGATAAAGATCATGAACTTACATTCAAAATTTAACAACACAATCGATTCAATGCATAATTATGCCTATAATTGTCCTAATGATTGCATTTCATGAATGAACATACTCAGGCAATTCAAAAACTATCTACACTTTCACCATAACATACAAGTATAGATACTTATTGACTTCGTATTTTAAATCCTGTTTTTCTAGTACAAGTCGATCACAAATTATTCTCCAAAATAAGCAATTACTTATAGATATTTTTATTTTTTAATTTTTAGAAAAAAAATATGATCCTATAAACGATAAGGATATGAAGAATATCTTGTAATTATTGGAATATTCTGATTTTGGACCAAGTGATGACGAATTGAAAGATGTGGACACTAAATATGAGACTACAGTGAATATAATCAGAATAGCTGCTGACCTCATAGGTGCAAACACTATTCTAACACCCAGACATGATATTGATATTAACGCATCTGAAGATAACGAAGTAATAACTAATAAACATAATATTAAATATAGAAAAAAAAAATATAACATGGACTGATGAGATAAATTTATATTGATGCATTGGATCCAATTAATTTTTTCAATAAATACATATATAAAAAATATTTTGAAATAAAGCAAAATTTACAAACATATAGATGATAATTAAAAAAATTGTAGATAAGAATAGGATAAAAACAGTTTTTGGATTACATATTGCAATTGGAACTTAAAAATTGCCTCGAGTACCTCTTTTCTGATATATCGCAGGGAATGAATTTATTTATTAATTATTATGCCAAGGGATAATTTTTTTTAACTGAGAAGCTATTTAAATCTAGTAAATAATTTGGAAATGCCTATAACAAATATTGATAAACTTTATAAAATCCGCCCGATATATAATTCGATTAAAAGACGTTGTTTTCAATTACAAAAGAAAAAAAAACTTTTGTATTGATAGATTGAAGCAGTACGTAAAAGGAAAACCTTCACTATGGAGAATATTTCTTTGTTTTCTGGGGAAAATCACGACAAAAGTATGATTTAATTATTTTCCAAAGTATGACTGCAATAAAATACAATCAATCAGTTATATAATCAATCGATGACACGAGTTGATCTTTTAGATCAAATAATTAGGCTAAGCAGGATATTTTTTTAAATTTAGCAATTGTTAATAGTTTAGTAACATTACAAACGTGTCATGAAACAACTAAATATATTTAAAAATAAGCAATTGGATCTATTATATTTTCGGATGTGCCTTCCAGAAAGTATTTTTTTTATCTCAAGCAAAAATAAATCAGATCTGAAGGGGTTAAAAACTAGTTCTTTAACAATTGTCTATTAGTAGAGACATTTATTTTGAGCTTCTGATTTTTTACAATTTTCGCATTTTTATTTAAATTTTTCACAAATTATCGGATTTATCACTTATTTTAGAAAAAATGCATACAAAATTAGAGTGACTATAATAAGTACAATTTTATATATAAGTACAATATATTATATATATAAGTACAATTTTCCAAAAAATTTTACTGTGTAAAGAATATCATAAAAATTTTGCGCTGCACGGTCAAATATACTTTCACGTTTCTTAAAAACTCTATAAAAAATCAATGCTTTCATAACTGCTTTTTATTTATTAAAAATGGACATATTTAAGATTTCTTTTACAATTTTATGATTTTTAGATTTTAATTTAGAATAAATAGATTGAAATTTTGTCACGTGTGATAAATATAAACCCTTTAAAATTAAAATTATGTTTTAAGTTAGAGTCTAATAAAGGTACTTTTTATAGTGCTTAAGTGTTGTATAATGTTAGCAATGATAGGTCTTGACTATTTTATATATATGAAATTAAAGTTTAATTATGATGAAACATAGTTTTTGGTAACTATGTGATGATTTTTTGCAATAACGCTATCGTAAATATATTGTTAGTTTACTGTCTATGCGATTTTTAGTTATTTAAGTAATTCATAATCGTTAAACAATATTGCTGCCCTTTTAGGTTCATTTCTGGTGTTTCTAAGTAACAAAGGTTTTAATTTTTAGTAACATTACATTGAAAAGGGGTAATATTATTTTTAGTTATAGCATAATATATACCAATAATTGTTTATATGTAAGACTTATTAGTGACTGTTCATTCAAAAACTACAGTACTCATAAAAAATAATAAGTACATGTGTTAAAAACCCACAACTTGGCTTCATTTTTTAATGACAAACTATCTCTGAATGAAAATGCTTTTCTGGATAAAGTTCTATCAGATTAGTCATTTCTAGGACGCATATATGAAATAATGTTAGGTATTTTATACATAGTTGCCTAATTGTAGTAAAATTATTATAGAATTTAAATATATCGGATGATATTTTTATAAAAACATCTGACAAATATATTGTGCTCATTATTTATGTTACTAATTAGACTTTACTTCTTGACTCCGCACGAAATATTTGCTTTGCTTTTGCAGTAAATTGGCGTAAAGTTAGAGGAAAGTGGCGTCGGTTGTTCGGAGGGTAGAATGTCCAGCAGGTTCCCGAGGGCTTACCGGAACAGTTTTGCGGTGGAGGCTTGCTGATATATTGCGTCTGGACCGACATTCATCTGATGCTGAAGGGCGGAGTCAGGATATGGATGCTCTCGCTTACTTCTCCCCAGAGCGGCCAACGGAAATTACTACTGAAGATTCAATATCTCACTTAATTCCCCTTGGCCCTCTATCATTTAGAATATATATTTTCGAAAGAATTCATATATTCTATAAATATAAACTGGCTTCACACAGGTTTAGCTTAAAACATATTTTATATATTGTTTGTGTAAATTTCTATATTATAAAATATATTTAAAAAATTGCGCTCAAAGCATTGTTTGCGCATGCGTTATGGAAAATCGGAAGGAAGGAGTGAAATTCATTAAGCTAGCAAACCTTTGTGTAAATGTAACGTTCCAGAGTAAGAAATATGGCCGGCCATTTTTCCCCGCCCGTCCACATGGGTATCCTTTAATGTTATTAATGATCCCAAACCCACAAATAAGAAGGGTTCAACTATCAATTTGAGGCTTAGGTAAATCACCTGAAAGGGACCCGGCGTAAAAAAAAGCGGAACCCTCACCGTCCCATAACGACGAGGAATTTCCATTTTGTTTTTTTTTCTACTGCGCTCTTTTTTTGGAACTGGCTAAGCATATGTTAAATAAAGTGTTTTTTAAAAATATAATAAGTATTTCCTGTTACAAAATCTTATGTAGTTAGAATAATATTTATTATTATTATTTTCTTGAAAATTATATTCTAATTTATATTGTAGATCATATAATGTATTTTATTATAACAAATCCATTTCTTTTTTTTCTTCAAAAATCAATGTTTTGATTTGATAAAAAAAGTTATTTCCCAATGAATAACATTTAATCTAAATTTAAAATAAAATCATTGTATACTAATTATATTGTCCATATGAATATATTCTGCTAATAATTATTACAAACAAATACATTTTTATTTTATTTTTATCTGGGGATGAGAAAATTATCAATTAAAATTTATATCAAAATGTCTATTTAAAAAAAAATAAAAAAGTTAATTAAGGTATACAAATAATTTAATTAAAAATTCCAATTAAAAATTGTATTTTAATATTGAAAGTTTCCTCTACAGCTCAATAAATTACGTAATTAAAATCGAAATACATTTATAATATTGTGCGTTATTTAATTTGACATAAAAAATCCTTATTTATTATTTTTTGTATTAAAATAAGTGTGAAAAGCAATGCCACCTAATTTAATATAATCGTAAATATTTTTTCTGGGATGGACCAATTATTTTTAGTAATAACTAAATTTTAGAATAAAATATAATTTTGTTGCAGTGAATTTAACCTATTTCTTTTAATTATTTATAACGCGAACTGACAAAAGGTTTTGCTTAAACTTCCACCACGTAAAGTCTGATTATATAAATGGCAAAAATGACATAATTTTGTATCTATATTACGTGTTGCTCAAAATTAACCTTTTTTGAATTGTAAAAGTTAGATTAGATACATATTTTAATCTAAAACTATGGTTTAAAAAGTGAACTAAAATTAGAGATTTTCTTAGAAGTATAAAATATTATTTCTATAAAAACTTATTTTTACTGTATTTTAAAATATAATTTAAAATAAATACAAATTAAATTTCAATACCATTTACCGCCTTTCTTTAAATCTATTCTAACTATATTATGAAATTGTATATTTAATGTTTGTGAGGTTTGTAACAAAACCATATATGCTAATTAAAGAGCAAACTTTAACGACTGAATAAGCACTGGTCTGTTTACATACATGTATATTTTTAATAAAAAATATTCATACAAAAAGGGCACTTTCGAACAATGCGCCATAATTAACATATTCGTAGTGAAATAAAAAAATACCCGAATTAGATTGTTTAAATTAAGCCGAGTATAAAATAAACATTTGAGAGAGCGGGCGTTGCGGTGGGCGGTGGCCATTTTTTATAGTGGGTAAGAATGCCCTCAATTTATTACGTACTCTCCCATTAGAGGAGCGTGCTCACGGACCTATAGATTAATCTAAAAAGGGTTAAATTTCTTCAATAACATATATCCACATTAATATGGGCTCTCTGCGCTCGGATTATTCAATTAAATGCGTGTAAATACACATATGTACATACATATATACACAACACACTCGACCCATATATGTCAACCGAATTTATGGCCTGCTAGCTCGGATGGCCTTTGAATGACCTTATACACGTCTTAATTCATTAGATATTTTATAGAGTAATCAATTCAATATTTTTAGTAAATTATTGTTCTTAATATGATCCTGATTTCAAGAATTCTGGGAATCGGGTCCATCATTTTGATCTAGAGACTTTTGGAATATTAAAGGCGAACTCAACAAAAGCATGTTTCAATATAATTGATGGAGAACAATTAGGGCAAACTAACGTTAAACCTTTACAAACTATGTATCATAAGAAACATGCACATTAATAAGTCTAACTTTTCATAATACTTCATGCATATATGGCATTTCTAAGTTTATGAATGGTGATAAGTAGCACAGTGAATTAATGTTTAATTAGTCTATATTTTTCCTTAAAATTTAGTTAATTCAATATCAGTAAATTAAACCTTATTGTAGTATTATTATTTATTTTATAAACATGCAGAGATTTTTTACTATATTATTCTTCAATATTAAAATATTATAATTATAAAGGAAGAAATAAATTAGTTCGCCCTTACATATCAATGTATTTTTCCTTGATTTATTTAGAATTAAATGTGTCTCAAAACTGCATTATTTAAGTTATCATTATATTTTATTTTCTGCAATTGTAAATTATTATTTAAATGCCTATTAATTAATGTAAAAATTCCTATCTGTGTCAAGGGAACATTAAAAATCCATTTAATTTTACCTATATTAAATTTCAACTTAAAGCGCGCCTATTTGTTTTCTTTACAGCTTTACTAAGCAAATTAAAATTTTAATAAATTATTTGATAATCAAAATCAAGGAAATAAACATTGTCTTAATATTTAGATTTTATTTTAATTTCATTATACTCTCTCTCAATACAACATTTCTCGAGTTTCTTTAAAGCATCGTCTAGATTTTCAATTTTAGATTATATGTTAATATTATGTTTATCAACAGATTTATTATTTAGACTCATATTATACATGAGTTTTGTGCCTATTTTTTAATTACACATACACAATGCTACAATATCCGTTTTAAACCGTAATTCATCTTAACGATTTTTTTAATTTGGAATACTGAATTTTTCTAAAACTAAATTTATGCATCGCTTGTGGTTAGCATATTAAAAAAAATTGTGAATAAAATAAATCTTACTAAAGATTTTTTTTAATATTTCTTAAGAGCCAAAAATTATTTTTTCGAGACATCGCAAAAAATATTTTAATAATTTAATAAGAGGAAAAGCAACATATAAACAGATTAAAAATGTATTGAATGGATTTACATTTAGTGAGAATAGTAAATCATTCTTTCAGAAAGTTTCGAATATATTCAATCTATATGTTTCAGAGGATAAGTGATATGTGTAATGAAAAAATCTATGAATATCTTAAATTGAGATGTCGTGGTTAGATATAACTGATGTAACAAAAAAAATGTATTTTAACGCTACTACCAAACGATTCGTCTATGTGTAATTGCATGACACAAATAGGTGCAGATTCAATTATTTTAAACGGAGCAGGGGTGTATTTCACCCCATAGTTAAGTGAAGTTAAGGTATGCACCGCAATCTGAGTACTGGCGACAATGACTTTATCGTCGGCAGATTTAATTGGTTTTTCATCGGTGTCATGTCGTCGGATTTTTTTTCAACATATACACAATACTTGTATACATATTACATTTTTTTATTCAAATCCGACTATACACATTACGTATTCACGTTGAACGTTGATAGTAACGATGGTAAAAGTTTTATTGCGAACGACATACATTCAAATCACGTTTCGATTAATCAGAATCGACGGCAATCAAGAAAAGACAAGCATAGATATTTTTGTTATCAAATAAATATATGATAATTAAGTATTATTGTATTTTATTGTAAACGTATTATAATAGCAATCACATTTGACGACTTTGAAAAAAATTGTATATGCATTTTTGTATATAATATTTGTTTTAAAATGCGTTGGTTAATATTGGAAAATTTCGCAGATAAATTCTACATCGGATACGAGAATACGCAAACATAATTGTATAAAGTAGATATATAAAACTGGGACAAACTCTGAAAATATTTATTTCGAAACGTATACACGTTGATGAAAAATATTCGTTTTATTGACGTATCAAAAATGTATAGAATTTATTATTTTTTGTAAATAAGTATATTGTTTTTAATAAATATTTACGTCAATTAAATTTATACACTTAGGAACAGAAGTGATGTTATTTTTTATATAATTAAAAACGATATATTAATAACGTTGATATAAATAAATAATATAATATAAACTTATAAATTATTCAGATTTATATATTGTTAGTTAGTAAGTTGGGAAAAGTTTGAAAATCAATAAAATAATACAATAAAGGTGAAGATATATGAATTTAGCAATTTTCACATAGATATGCTAATTAAATATAAACATATAAAATTACATCTGGTTTAATTTCGGCCAAATGGTTTATATAGCTTAAGATGCAATTTTTTCAAAGTAGTAGAATGTGTTATCTGTAAGACGAATTGTGGTCTACTAAATGTTTCTTGAGGGCTCAACCCTTTGATGATATGTTGCTTATTTTTTTAATATAAACCAATGTGTAATTTACACATATTTTTTGAAAGAATATATTCTCTCATCAATCGCTTTTTTTTCGCAAACGCCAATAATAATCGATACATTGAAAAAAAACTTTTACCAGTGTAAAATGGATTCATATAAAGCTTTTTGTCGCAAACCTCATTCGCTATTTATATAAAACAATATATTATATATCAAATAATACACGTTACTATGTGAAAAATTCAAAACTAATACAATATAATATATTAAAGTAATATTTCCGAAATAAATTGGGAGGAATGTAAAGGTGTTAGTACCAATGGTACAAATTCCAAAATAGAATTTGTAAAAAGGACAGTAACATGAAGTTAAAATGTTTTTAAAACGAGAGCGAATACACAACGTATTATTTATAACCATGCATTAGTAGCTCTAAATATCTATTTATTTTTAAAATGTATTCTAAAGAGAATGTGAAAAGTTATCATACTGAAATTAGTTTGTTTTTCACTCGGTAGAAATCATTCAGATTTTCTGAATGACAAGAAGAGCTTGCTATATTTTCACATAATTACTTTTTAGAAAGTTAAAATTACTTTACTTAAAAGTTGCCTATTTGGCAGATATATTCACAGAATTAAATAAGGCTTTTCTCTCCCTTAAAAGAAAAAATATTCATATTTTCAATTTGAAATATATTTACATAATTTTGCTAAAAGCTGCAATACTCAAGCATCATCTTCTTTTTTACATTTAGCATTATAGCCACTGTAATGGTATAATCTACAAGTTTATTTCTCTATGGATACCGTCGTTTTTTAGATTTAATTTTCTCGTCAGTTATATCTTAACTTACAATTAAAATAATTGTCAGGCATGAAAGTCCGAATTTTCTAAATTTTCAATTGTATTAAATGCTTATTAAGTTTGATACTATCTACTTTGGGGGAGGCTTATTTAAATCTAAAAATAAAAGTTATATATTTAAGATGTTACATTAAGTAAATATATAATTAATAGTCACTAATACCCTTTCAGAATTTTTTGAGAATTTGTGGATATATTAAAGAATATTTAATGTAGTATCCAATTGTGTTTATTATTCTTGATGACAATGTCTTTGACAATATCTTACATCCTCCATCAGCTCAAACATAATATTTTTAAGGGGTGATATTGCTAATTTTATTAGTTTTGCTGTTGTATATTGCTTGAATTACATTTACTTTGTATATTATTTTGTAGCATATATATTATAATATCTATATTCCGAATCGAAGTATTTGATTTATTTTATTTTTATAAAATTAATTAATTCTCAAGCTTAAGTGATTTTTAGAATGATTTAGGAATTAAATTGTAAAACTTCAAAATAAAATATTAAAATGATTATCAAATTTAAAAAATAAATTAGATAAATAAACACTATATTTTAAAAAACGGGTTTTTAAACTTATAAGTTAGGATTGCAATACCAGTAGTACCATTACAGGCAATGCCGGTACTGGGATAAAAATCGATACTACCGGTATTACAAAATTAAATACCGGTAATATCAATATTTCTATTTTTTTTAAATCCGTACATTTTATTTGTTGAAAACAATATCTCAATAGCTTAGAACTACAAAAATGGCAATGCCCACATTGCTTGAAAGCAAAAGTGCATAATAAAATAATGCTCATTGTGAGGGATTAACCTAAGTAGTGTTAACGGAATAGGATTTTAAATTCATAAGCAAACAAAAAGCTATAAGTCACACATATCAACAAAACATAATCACCCGTGCTAGATCCTAGCACGATAATAGGGATAATGATAAAGTTAGAATATTTGATATATCGACACAAACGGTGACCGGAATATTGCACAAACAAAAATTGCGCACATGAAAATTCCACACAGCAAAAATTTGATAGTCAAATATATTTTACTTTTAATTCCAACTGCTTCACATTTTTATTTATGTATAAGTAAGAAAATGTGTAATTATAGGAAGTATAAGTGAATCATACCAATGTAAAATACTGATATAATTATAAAATATTTTTAAATTAAAATAATATTAACATATATATTATATATATGCAGATTTTTTATATATTGACGTATTCTTAAATATATGTACATATATGTATGTATTAAGCATCTATGATCAGACTTTTTGGTGTTTGAAATTTTCGATGTGCGCAATATTCGTTTGCGCAACATTCACTGAACCGAAATAATCATTGCTGGGGTATTCGAATGTTTGGGTTTTAGCTAATCAATAAACATGAAACATGCGAGTGGTATTCGGATTATTTTTTCGGTCTTTCTTTATTACCATTTAAAAAAAATAATAATATCAATACTGGTATTGCCTGTTTTTTCTCTCGGTGATACCGGTATTATTGCAATCCCTACTTATAAGTTTTTTATGTTACAGAAGCTTCTATGAAGATTTTATTCGAATGGAAAGATTGCCTGTGATTAAATACAGGTGCTTAGCTACCTTTTTACAAACGTTGAATACACAGTGAGATATTTTAATTTAAACATTTAATAAAATCATTGAATATTGTGGTTAAATTAATCTTCAACAAAACATATCTCACATTGTTACTATTATTATATATATTATATTAAATAGATAGTTCCTTTTCATTTCAAATTTTATTACGAAAATACTTTAAACTGTCAAAACGAGAAGATAAATTCATTATTCAACTTTAATAAAACAAAATCAATGTTCCTTTGGCCGCGTAGCGCAAAAAAATTAAATATTTTTTCTTTAAAAGTGCGACATTGCATTTAAAAAATTAAAAAAATGTTATTTTCAATCGGTTACTTAAATATAATTTTTTGGGTATTTTCTTAAAAGCTTGTTATAAGAAAATCAATTAAAAATTGCGCTATGAGCTACTAATAGCTCGTGAATGCGCATTTAACGACCGATGATTTAAGATTGTTCCTCGTTTAGGAGACATACTATTCAACAAATTTATTAATAAAATAAATATCCAAAACTGCCGATAACTAAAAGCGGTTTTTAATTTTATCAAATTAAGACCATTAAATGCGAAAATTTTCACATGTGAAAATATGGGTAGTTTACATGAGACATATTACATTTTTTGAATAATAATATAAACTATAAGGGTTTCATATGCTGTGGAATGTCGAACACCTCTGACTTAGTATATTGCTTTATTATTTTATGATTGTATCCGTTTCTTACATATTTGTTTGTTTATTACATATTTGTGTGAAAGTGAATTTTTGCAAAGACAAGAACAAAATGAAGACGTAAGTTAGATCTGATACTGGAATTAAAGCAAATTTTGAAAAAAACGTTTAAAGTAAAACAGAAATGTAGTCTTTTGCATTTATACATATTAAATGATAGAGCTTCATTTTTAATCGTAGTAGAAATTCGCGCCAATATTACATTAAGAGCTCCTGGTATAAAACATATTCTAGTTCACCCGTGCTGTTTACAGGCGATGCTATTAAACTCTGTGGTATCTTCTTACGCTGTGTAATCATTAATCTAAGGAAAAAGTATTTCCTATTTTTATGAAATTTGATATCATCATCAACATAGATCCTTAATGGCATTATCCATAACAGACACCCATCAAATCAACAGTGTCACAACACCCACACACAAAGGGTGTCCATTGTTCGTTCGGCCATCTCCCGAGCGGAGGGTGGTCGTTTCCGGGGGTGGTTTTGCCGCTCCTCGGGCTTATCTCTTCAAGTCGGCCCGCAAGGGTCTCGGCTCGACCCTTTCTGTTTTTCAGGGTAGGCCGCGACATTGATCGCTCTGGAACGGCACACTCTGCCTAGGTACTGCGCATGCGTGTCGCACACACGAAAGGAAACAAAAACTACCCCCGACATAGTGGACAAGCACTCACCCCTGCACATTTCGACTGCGTGCGTTAATGCCCTGCGCTGCGATGCATACTACCCAACACAGACGCATTTTCATGTGTACACGTAAATCATGCACATGCACGTGTGTATGTGTGCGAAAGGCTAATAAAAATGGACGACTGTGTGTGCATTCGGCGAAAAATAAAGCATACAACCCAAATGAACGTCATCAAGTCCCTGTCTCGTGCATTAGGACCGATCTGAGGGAGTAAATAATTCATTCTCTGTGTGGTATATAATTGTTTATTATATATGTAGAGATATGAAGGTAAAATAATTGATCTTGAAATTGAAGATTGGAATATAATTTAGCAGGAGAGACTAAATGCTTCGATTCGTACATTTTAAGATAAACTTTATACGTAATAAAAAGTTTTGAGAAATATTTTGTATTCAATACAATCAAAACATTTTCAAGTGAAATAAACTACATAAATGTTAAAATAAAAATAAAATTCACCTAATTTTTACGCAAATCAGGAACAGATAAACAATATAAAATGCCTGAAGAATAGCGAGACAAAGAATCATTAAACAAGTCATAGTGACGAAGCTTTTTATAAGAATAATCTCACGAAACATATAATAGCATTAAACAATAATTCATCGGTGAATTATTGTTACGTAAATATCCAGAATCTTTCCTAAAGTTAGATGTATATAGTGATAACGAGCTTTCTAATCTGACTTTTTATTTATTTTTATATAATATATGTGGATGTATTTACTTTATAGTTATTGTTATGTTCGCTTGTTAAAAACTACAAAGGTGGATGAAACTATTCATGAAATAAGAATACATGGACATCGTTTAGAACTTGTAGTGAACAATAAATATATAAAGATATCTAAAATCCTGTATATTTTAAAGTTATTGATATGATTTAGTTACACACACGCTTCGTTATATAATACATTTCTCACTAAATAATTTTATTAAGTGCGATTGCGTCATATTTTAGGACTATAAGATAGTGTTTAATTTTTTTTATACATATAATGAAAAAAGTATTATTGAATTAATCAGTTCATCTATTTTAGGTTTACGTTAAATCTAAATACATAATACATACCTAGAGGTTCTGTATATCAACTTAGTAAAATAACTAAATAATAAAAATTAATTAATTAATTTTAAGAATTAATGTACGAGTACTTATAAAGCTTAATGCCCATTAAACTTTTTCATTGTATTTTTTTTTCTTTGAATATAAGCTAATCTTTTGAAACAATTTATTACTATATTTGAAAAAGAGACAATTCGTTTCTTCGCTAATTGAAAAAAGTAAATATTTTATATAAAAATGATTTTTTTACCTATTATTATTTTTTTACTTATAGCTATCAACGCTTTGTATTTTTTTATTACTAACGTGATTAGACATACTAAAATATTAAATAGTATCGCATGTCGCACAAAAATTAAATACGTATCATATTTGAACTATATTAAACATATATTACCTTAAATATTATTTTTATTTGCCCTTATTTTTTGATATGGAATAGTTAATTGTTTTATAATGGTACTTTATTGAGCCATTTTTATCACAGTATTTTTTTACATATTCGTAATATAGGTTGAGACATGTGTCGATTGATAGGGAAAGTGGTCAAACTATGGCATGCAACACATGTCGACACATAAGGTGTGAAATGTCCAACACCACCACTATCTGACTAATTATACTGTTGATACCAACGTCCTATATTATTACGGCCCTTGCGCTCAGGGTTGCTAAGCGCCACTACGTATACATACTACATAATGTATTGTATCCACAATAATAGTACTTCAAGGTTCGACTATTAGTAAAGAATTAACACCCAATTAAGAACATAAGGTCCACTAAAATTCAGCATATTAATTTAAATATAATAATTATTATTTGCACACAATTGATTGTGTGCAATAGTGTAAACTAGGCGTCCTTGAAATTCGCTCTCATTGTAGGCCGAAATTAAACCTATCTGTATAATTGTGTCAAATTAAATTATGGTCGTGTGACAATATGGGGACCCTAATGCCAATGTCACAATTTAATAGGTGCACGGTTTAACCTACACAACACGTGGAACGGCATTCGCTCTAATTGTCCATATCTAATCACATTGAGATAGACATATGTGTATGGATACACGTGACTCAATGAAGGCAATCAGTTTAACGTCTAAGAATAATATAATGTTTTTAAGGAAATAGTAGGCAATTTTAATTACAACAGCGTAATTTTAATCTATATATAAAACTAACATTATTATCAAGTTCGGTAAGTTAACTCACTTAATGAGCTTTTTAGAACTATGTTTTAAAAATCACGTTATACTGCAGTCTTAAATTAGATGTGCTTGCAACTATTTTATTATTTATAACATATTCGCCATAAATAAAATACATCTCTGATTAATGCAAATGCACAGAAAAAAATAACTTGAGTGTTATAATTATAGAGACTCAAGTATAAGTTATTAAAAAAGAGGCGGTAAGTTTGTAAAATCTTTTACAAAGGAAGCGTAAGAAAATAATGAGCCAAAGTAATTTGAGACCATGATTATAGCTAAATATCATTACACTAAGAAGTAGATTCAAGATCAGTAAGTATCGAGAACGGTAGAAGATTTTATTGCATATTGAAAAATATTATATAAAGTCAAAAAAGAGCTACACTAAAAATAAATAGTTACTACTTAAATATTATTACTAAAAGAACTGATAAAATAATAAAACAAATATCGCTACAAATGATTTTATATGTAGGTGTGTACGCATTTATACAAATATTTTATGTATGTATATATTAGTTATAAAAGCAAGTATTTAATAAAATACTATTGCATTGTTAATGTAAAATAATAAAACTATAGTTATGATTAAGAAAAATCATATTTAGCTTAAAAATATATATGAAAAGATGTTAAATCGGTTGATTCCTTTAGTGTTTTTCACATTTATAATGTACAGAATGTTCCAAAAAATTAGTAGTTCTTAATAAAATAATATAAATAATTTATAGAAAGAATTTAAAATATTTTTTGCATTACACATTAACAAATTTTTAAGATTATAAGGCTAAAAAAAATTGTTTCTGTTTTCGAATTTATAACAAATATGAATTTTTTTGGCAAAATATGAATACACTTATTCCTCGATTTACGCAATACTCGTTTTAGCAGTTGATATATATTTTTTAAATACTTCAAATAAAATATATTTGGTGTTATACGTATAGTGCGACAATGTATAAACGCATGGGTTAATGGTTAATATCCACTTGACCTACAAATGGAACCTCTCACACTGCCCATGCAGTGTGTCCTGAGTTACTTTTTAAAGTGCACGTGTATGAATGAGTATATATAACATATGACAATAATGTAACTTAAATCTTTTAAAATCTAACAGAACGAATACTTTTAATTTAAATGAAAATATTTTTGTGAAAATTGAATTCTAACTTAAAAAAAACACTATCACTGTCTAAATTAAAACGTTTAATATTGTAAAATTTTAATATATTTTTTTGTAGTAAGACGATGATTAAAATATCTCAATAAAAAAAAACCGTGAAATTTTATTTTTTTCTAGATATTTTTTTCTATATGTTGTAAATTAATATGCGAAATTATAAAATACATTCATAATCATCGTTGTTAAGGAAACGGTAATTTTTAATTATAAATTAATTTTTGAAGAAAACATGTAATGCACTAAGCACTAAAATAGTGTTAAATGTTGAACAAGAAAAAACATTTCATATTTTGAAATGTACAAAATTAACTGTTCAGTAATTAATTAAATTATTTAGTTATAAAAAGATAAAACTGTTAAATTTTTTTATTAGAATATTGATTAACATTGTGATTAAAGAAATCATTAAGTTACATGATGAGTTTTTCTTTACAATGTTGGTATTTAATGATGTTTTACGTTGGTTTTCTTTGTTATTAGTTCTATTTTCGAGAAATTAGCTTTATTAATACGTGCATATATGTATGTATAACATATTAATTGAAATACGGTAAAAAATAATTTCTTGTGTCAAGCATAGCTAATGACTTTTTCCGAAACAAAAATAATATGTGTATTTAAATTTGGTCAAATGCATATTTTTGGGCTTGCAAAAACTTTAATTGAAATATTGAAATATATAATTTAATTAAAAATAAATATGTTATTCAAAAAGTATTGTAATCACAGATTCGCGTTTTTTTGTAGTAAATAAAAATGTGAAAATAAATCCATCATTCATTAAAGAAAAAACCAATAGATAAATAGCAGTGTTTTTTTCACTTTTCCTATATAAATAAAAACTTTAAAATTATTAATCATAGGTTATGAAATAAAGATATAAAATACTTTAGGTAATTGTTTTATTACTATATGCAAAATAAAGTTAGTAAAATTAAATAAGAAATCACGAAAAGTGTTAATTAAAATATTTTTAGCATTTTGATCAGATTACTTATAAGTGTAATATATATTCTAAGAATATAGTCATTAATCTAAACATGTTTAAAAAATGCATTTAAAAGAATATATATTTATACCGTTAGGGATTTTCAAATAGCAGCTTAAATTAAAAAATGTATTTTTTCTAAAAAATACTAATTTAACCGTTATGTGTAAGAGTAACCGTATTGGAAAATTGAGTTAAAATATGGGTCCACGATTAGCGTTCGTTAGCGAAGGCCAGGGTAGGGGTTGCATGGATGGATGTTCGAACGTTAAATACCAAAAAGACGCGTAGGCTGTAGCCCTTATATTAAACAGGAGCAATTACTGAAGTGTAAAAAGTCACCATTCGCCGGTCACGGGGTAATCTGGAACGTTTCTCGTTAATTTCACGAGAAAATCTGCCCGGTCACGTTCAGGTTAGGCGCGCGCCATTTAACCGGCGCTGTTCCGCACACGACCAGGGGCGCACGATCAATTTCTGCAATAATTATAAAAATATGTTGTTATAATTATATTAGTAAATATTAAATAAAGACTCCTGCTATTTATAAAATATTTGCAAATGTAAACAAATCGGAGCTTGTTTACGAGCGTGTCAAACGAACGCAGCGTCCAACTGATTACGTATTCATGTATTCGCCTGCATGTTTTATTATTTTAGGTAGATTTTGATTGTAATACTAACTATTGCAGAGTATCTCATGTTGTAACTTACAAAAAAATAAATTATATACTAAAAATGGTACATATTTACACATATTTTGTACTAATTTATTGTATTATAGCATTATGTAAAAAGTTGTTAGTTACTTTGTATATTTTTAAATTTAATAAATATACTTATTTTTGGGGGATTTTTACAAAAAATAAAATTTACATCAAAAAAATGTATCTATATAAAATTATTGTGCATTAAAAATAATAATCCAACGATTCGTTACAAGTGAATAGACGTCCCTGCTTTAAAGGCGAACATCCATCATTTGCCCTCTTTTTGTCAGACACCCCGCGATAACTTCAATTCTTTTTGCATATTCCTCGCCAGGACTTTTCAGTTTTTCTCGTCCCGTCGAATTCTGTTTTTTTTTTTATTTCCCCCACATACCTATGTTGGACTAAAAAAATTATCATCGCGTCGTCTGACGAGTCTGCTGACTTGGTACGGCAATTATGTATTCGGAATGTCTAATATTGAATTCGGCTGACGTAGATAGACTTTTTCAGTTTAGAAAGAGCTGAAAATCCGGCAGAACATTTGCCGCAATTTTTAATTGGATTTAACAGCTGAATATTTCCAGGGGTCCCTCCGGTGTATAACAAAGGGCGCCCTACACTCTCTTGGTCCATTAGTTGCATTAACGAGCCGATCAAACCTCGTTTTAAAGTTCATCGGTTACATTACACGGTGAAAGTTAAATAATTATTAAAAAATGTACAAATATATTTTAATGACTGTACGTCTGTGATGTTTTGAATGTGTACGCTCATACTAAAAGTCTATTTAGACAGGAATATTGATTTATGAATGCAATTTCAAGTATTTTGGTTGAACGGTTTTTTAGTGAAAAGATAAAGCATAAATACCATAGAATTTAAAAATCGTGACATATTCAGTGTTTTGCTAGCACTTACGAAATAATCCATCTCCGTGTTGGGAAAATAATGGTTTAAAACGAAAGCTTCTTTCTTCACTATGATTGGGTGTGTGGCGATTATTGAATTGAAAAAACAGCATGCAGATATCAACGTCTGGTATATTTGCCGTGAAAAATATAAAAAGAATCAGTAAATGTGAAAAATAGGCAAACAATTGTTAGGCATATAAATACAATCAAGTACAAATATTATTTTAGAATATAGTTTAATATGTTTAAACAAATAGAATATGCATAAAATAATTTAATTAATAATTAAAGCAACTAAACCGCTGATTATTGCTCTGAAAGACCTGTGTTCCAATCCCACATAGAGTGATTTAAAATTTTTATCGTGTCTGGGAGATAAGCATTAGTTATTATTATAAAATTATAAAATTCCGGTCGATCGTCAAAAATTTGGTTTACTTCATTTAGATCTTTTAATCTCACGTACGAATATCGTGATGATAAATTAAAATCTAGCTAGGTCGTACTAGGTCTACACATAGAGTATTTTATATTTATTCAATAAAAAATAAAAATAGTGTAGATTGTTGATAGCTGAAGACAGTCACTACTTAGCTATTTTAAATAAATAAGGGAAATTTAATATCTGCGTAGTATCTGTGAAAAAACAATATTAGAAAACTCAAAATTTAAGTCGCAGAAAAATGCTATGAAAACTAACTAATATGATGGTAATAAAATAATACATTTTTACTTAAATAATTGGGATTTAAAGAACAAAAATTAAAATGTATTGCAAATAAATTATTATTGGAGATAAGTTAAATTTATATAAGTAACTGATTAGTGTATAATAAAGCATTCAATTGATTTATGTACCGCAGGATCTAAAATTGGACATTTGTTATTTATACAATATTTTATAAAACATAATTAGCGCAATAACTTATGATGGCAGAATTTTTATCAAGAAAAAAAATTGTACAAAATTTAATGTAAAATAAATTTTTTTGAAACAAATTAGCAACTACGACTGCTAAAAATATTAAGTGGTATCCATAAATGTCAAAGATGTCAAACTATTCATTAGCTGTCCGAGACACTTAACATTTGGAAAGCTTATAAACAATGTATATTTGTAGGTTCCACAAGAATTGAGAAAATAAAACAACTCGTCGCACGAGAGCTTTTGGATCTTGAAGTTGAGTCGTCGTTTTTCGAGGAAATATTTCTCGAATATTTAAAAAAATATTTATATATATGCCATTATTTATATTCAACTAATAATTATTAATATATGTTCAAGAAATATATTTCACATATAAAATAAATAGTTGTTTCAGTTTTAATTCGTTTTCAGTTACCCAACTCGCGAAAGAACGCCATAAATTTTGTTTTCGTTTAAGTATAATAAATAAGTCTAGCCTTTTTAGACACGGGGGAGGATTTTTCTGAACCCTAATTAGGTGAACGCATGCCTAGATGGTGCGGGCTCGGTACGTGCTTACAGGAGTTAGGGGGTGTGGGTTTTTTCGGGGGTGGCAGGGTCTGTAGTCCTGGGTGCGGCCTAAAAAAGGCAATTAATATCTGTTAGGCTTTTGGCTCAGTTTCGGGGTGATTAGCAAACACAATTTATCATGATGCTCCTGACTGAGAATGCACCGACAATGTGCTTACTTATATATTATACACACACTAACACACCATGTACACAACTGAGACACGTATTGATTTTTTCTAACGCAATATCGTATTTCAGCATATATTACAATAAAGGGCTAAAAGACAAATTAATGAGCTTTTTAACGAACGACCAAAAGAAAAGCCTTCGGGCGTTTTCCCTGTACGATGTATTATTTTTGAATTTTAGGGCTCGTCTGTATACTTTGTAAAAGTATCAATTGCCATTTCTGATATATGATACAGTCGTAATAATACATGTTCTTATTAAAAAAACCATCTCATAACATTATACATATCAAGCAAAGCTGTATAAAAAATGTAAGCATGAGGGAGTGTACTAAAGAATAAAACTATGTATATCAAAACATTTTTTTAAATAAAAATAAAAAATGTTTTGGTTAATTATTTACTTGATTATTTATTAAAAAGAACTTAAAATCTCTCAACTGCTTCGTTTAATAAATTAATTCAATTAGTTACTTGTATTGTATAGAATTCAATTTAAAAATAATTTTGTGTACCGATATAATGCGCAAAAAATTATTCATAATAGTAATTAACAGTTTATATATGTGTGAATATATATATATATATATATATATATATATATATATATATATATATATATATATATATATATATATATATATATATATATATATATATATATATATATATAAATAAATTTTATTTGTACGATTTTTAGATATGTTTAAATTTTATAATAATATATTTTTTTATATAAAAATATTACTATAATCTATTTATTTTCAGGAGTCAATCAAATTATGCTCTAAAATTTCTGCTCTGCGATTGGTCGTTCTCAATAAATCAATTGATCTCACGGCGAACGACAGGGTAGAAATTTAAGAGCACATATAATTACGCGTTAAATGATTTTATTGCGCACTGACTTAAAAATAAATAGACTAGGACTCTTAGTAGAATTTGTAAAAACTAACCATTTTAATGATATTTTCATAGTTTTTTAAAAATATAAAATGACCACTTCGTTATGTAATGCGAATAAAGCAGTAATGTTATTTTCTATTTTGATTAATTTTTAAGTCACTTGATGAAAAGCAAGAGTTCCTGAATTTAATCTATAACAATGTCAGATAAATTAATATAAATTTTACTTAAAATTTTGAACGAATAATTTCGTTCACGTAAAAAGTTTTACCAGACCTACAAAACAATTTATAGCCAATTTCTTTATAAAATAGCACGGGTTTTTTTTTTATGTATAAAAAGCTTTTAATATGGTGTGGCACGAAATATTAATGTAAACACTAGATATATTTTTATATAATGAATTAAAACTATGTATGTTGTGTTGCTAAATAAAGAACTACATAACATTTTTTATACTAATGATATCACTAATTAACAAATATATAACATAGCCTACCTAATGAATTTGCTATTTTAATCTTAAGCTAATTTAATTTAATTTATAAAAAATTATGCAAAACTAATATAAATACATATTTAAAAGATAAAACGAGAGCAGTTATATTTTCAATTCACAGACAATTTTTGTCTAAACTTCTTATTGATTAACTGGATAATTTATAAGTAAATGAAAAGCGACTTTTAAACATTAACAAAATACAATATTCTCTCATTATTCGGTTTGCGGATTATCTATACAATATAGTACTTTAATAATTCGTAATAAATTATACAAAACTGAAATGTATAAATAATGTTTAATAGTCTAAATTCTGATTCTGAAAAAAAATAGACGTAATTCTTAATATTTTAGTTCGTAGTTACTAAATATATAAACTATATGTATTAAACTATTATATTTTAGCAATAAATTATTACCTCAGTTTTTGGATAATGTATTAATAGATTCTAACGTCAAAAAATAAAGGATATGAGGACTCATGATTTATTAAAAATCAATGCTAGAGATTATCGCGAAGCATATGGAACTGGTTATTTAAGAAGATTGATGTTTCGCATATTGAAATATCGAAAAGTGTGAGTATGTGTATGTGTGTGTGTGCGCGTGCGCGTAATACGCGAGTATATGTGAGAGAGAAAACGGGAAAAGTTCGTGCAAAACCCGACGGGGTAGTCTGGGGGTGGTTGGTGGATTTTAGGGTGGCGGTGTGGGGTCCTTTTAGCACCCTTCTCACATTGGTGGGCGGCTTGAAAATTTTAGCCAAAAACTCCGCCCATTTACGTTGTTTTCGTCTACTTGTGTGCGTTAGCTGGGCCTACGTATAAATTTCAACCAAAACTAAAAAAAAACTAAGAAAAAGTAAGTGTTTAATGATTTAAAACTCATATATAATATATATACCTAATATTAATTTGTAATATGTTATGATATTAAATAAATCAAGTTGCAGATATTTTGAATTAGTTTGAAAATAAAATAAAATATGTATTTTTAATAAATCTTCCGTTGTAATTTGACAGGCGTAAGCCTAATGCGTTACAACGGGGTAAATCTGTACCAACTAAGTCAATCAGATATAATGAATATCTACAAATAAGTATTAACCATCTGAGAATCAGTGACATTTATATTAGTAATTATAAATTATTATGTGTAATATAATAATTTATATTCGAAGAAATAAAGAAAATTTTCTTTTTAATAGTAATAATATATGTAAATCTTAAAAACAATATTATATTTTTTATGTGATATAAATCCATAAATTATTGATTAAATAAATTATACATCAAATTACTTAGTATTATTATTTATGCGGTTTTGATTATAAGCAATTCGAACAAAACTTGTGTGCATCATCGATGATAATTATTTCGTAAAAGTTTCCCTCGTGCACTTCAATAGATTTTATTGCAACTTGAAGGAGAAATTTATTTGATACTCGCCACGGGCGATCGTGTGTTGGTGGTGGTGCGCGTGTACAAATAGGATTCAGGCTTTTCGACCTGAGCCGAGTTTTATTTTGCATGCATTAAAATTTTTAAAATAGTACCAACCGGTGTTGGTTGTGTGACAATTTTTTTATATTAAATATATTTTTATAAACATTGTCGATGACAACGGTCTGAAATTTAAAATATTTTTGTAACGCAACGATGTGTGTATGTTTATTTATTTTAGTGGCATGTTATAACTATGGTTATAAATCTTTCAATGTATACATATCTATACCATTTAAAAATATTTTTTAAACGATAGTCGTACATTTTTAAAATAAAATAACGAATCTATTCTACAATATTGTGTGCAAACTGTTCACAATACAAAAAAAATAAATAAAGTTGGTTGAGTTCATAAGAGATTGTGACAGAAATCATTTCGAAATAAAATTTATATACAGGGATTTAAATATAACCATAAAATGGCTCTTAGAAAAATAATGATAACTAATATGGAAAAATAAATAAACTTAATAGATAGCTAAACATATTTTTTAAATATATAATATATAATACGTAGCATATTTTTTTAATATTTTGATGTAAAATTCCCTCCAACTTGAAGAAAACTTCGCGTATTTGTCAGTAAATTAAAAATTAGTTTGTTGTGTTTTAACTATATTATTTTACTTAATAACTTATTTAAACACACAAATTTAGTTTTTTAAAAAATTTAAAAAAGCTATTTAAATTAACGAAAATTTGGACGGGTATAGCGATTTTTTAGAATATTTTCCTTATTTATTTCTGTTTCTAGAATTATGAACTTGTTCAGGGAACCTTAATCAGATTAAAAATCTTGTTTACAGAAATAAATGAAGAGCCTACATGATTTGAATTTACATTCCTTGAACTAAATACAGCAAAGAACATATAAAATTTGTTTGTTTTTTGCGTCGAGAGGTAGAAAGGGCTTTATAGTCAGATAAAAAATCAATAGAAATGCACTTGCGAACAAGGATTTAAAAATAAAGAACAGAAAAACAGTATTCAAATTTCTTCAATATTAAAAAGTAATCAAGAAAGTGATGAAAATGTTTTTCATGTAATTATTTAATTCTATAAAAAGTCAATACATTTTAAATGAAGCAGCCAAAATGGTCAATAACTTTGTCATATAGTCAGTAACTGACAAAATCAAACAAAATTACTGTCGCAAAAAATTCAGACAATTTTGGAGGTATATTTTTTTTTAATAATCATGTTTATTATTTTCAAAATTGATCGCTAAGAATTAGTCTTTTAGTAAAACATATAAATAAAAATAAATAAAATTCCAATAATTGAGCAGCACAATTTAAAAAGAAATAATATTTATTAAACTAAAATTTGAAATTTAATTTGGCTGCGAATTCAGAGACTAACATTTTATTTTTAAAAAACATAAATATTGGCCATGTAGTGCAAATAAACATTGATACTGAAAATTAATTACATATTATTTGTTGTAGTTTTAAATAATAATTACAAAAAATAATAAAACAGTTGCAAAATATTTTAAATACTATTAGTTTTAATTCAAAGCAAAATAAATTAGATGAATGATATATTATAAAAAATAGTTTTTGCTCTTTAACGTTAAACCAGCTTATTAGTTTAGTAAGGGTGCTTCAACCACTGTTGTATTGACACAATACCTATTTTACATACGTATATATAAATAACAATAAGTATTTTAATCATTGCCAAATACGAAAAACTAGTTTTAAAAATCGCACAGTCGAAAGTACCAAACGGGGCTTTTGTATTGCCGTTAATTTATTCGGTCGCGCGTTTCACCAACACACGCGCAATTATTTTTTCTTTCAGAGAGAGAGAGAGAGAGAAAGCGTGATAGACAGAGATAGAATACATTTTGGAATGGGTAGCCAAGGGTGGTAATGAGAGCGGTGGAGTGAGGTTTTCATCGCCTTTTCAGATTCGCAATTTTATCATAGGCCTCGAAACATTTTGAGATATATTTATTTTGCGTCCATAAAATGAGAGATGCGCTATTAGTCCAGTCAAATAAGGGTTTAACCTCGGAATGAAAGATAACAAGCTGAAATTTTGCACAGATCTTTGTTTTGGCGTTCTAAATATATGGTAAAAAGTCTCAAAAGATATCGTGTCTGCTAATCAAGATATTAAAGGTCAAAGGTCATAAAAATCGTTTTTTTGCAAATATCTCGCCTCTTTTGCGTCGCATGTCATTAAATGTTAAACAAAACTTATAGAAAATAACATTTTCTACAAGTTTGTCAAAATTTATTTCTTCGTATGGTTAATGGTTTTCGAGATATAGCGCGAGGAGTGGGAAGCGCGCATCCGTTTATAGGATAACGCTATGTAAACTACGGAGCCAGAGTTACCTGTACATTCTTCCACAGTTTCGTAGAAAACATCGCAAATTGTTATCTGCTGAATGAACCCATCTAAAGCATTATAACTTTCAATCTCCATATCTTCAAAAATCATCATCGATAATGCAAAAAGTAATACGTATGGCCTCTGATACTTCTTGCAAAAGCGGGACCATCCAACATTTTGTCGACAGAATTCAATGCATAAATTGTACTGAGAGCTTCCTTGATTCCGCTTCCATTCATTATATACCCTATGCATCCAATAAAAGACATAAGCATATGAAAGCCTCCTAGTTTCACAACTACTATGGACAAGTCTGAGCTAGCATCTGAAGCTGCTACGATTTCACGTGCTTTTATGTACAACGGCTGATCAAAAGTTATTAAGCATGTAATTTGTTCATGTTTCTTGGCAGTGTTTATAGCACACTGTAATGTAGTGTAAATTGTGTCCATATTACTCACAGGACGATGAATAAAAGTAAGAAACAGAATCCGAGAAGTTACAAAGTTCTCATTGTTTTTTGTAAGTTGTTCAATAAATCCATTCCACCCTGGCAACGGTGAGATATTTTTCCACTTTCCGTACTTCCACAACAAATCAATTACATTAAATATCTGTTCGGTTAGTTCTTCTACATCATTAAAATTTTGAACTTGAATCTCTTGCTGAATCCGGGTACGACATGATTTTCATACACTAGAA
Source organism: Plectrocnemia conspersa (assembly GCF_051122295.1). Taxonomy (NCBI): domain Eukaryota; kingdom Metazoa; phylum Arthropoda; class Insecta; order Trichoptera; family Polycentropodidae; genus Plectrocnemia; species Plectrocnemia conspersa. The sequence continues at coordinate 15,219,245 of NW_028277173.1, forward strand.
GGGGTATATGTGATAGTGCTGCTAGCTCCTTTGCACTTGGTTTTGTTGTAAATTTCTTTATGCGGTCATCAGATATAACTTCAGATTTTGGAGTTATTATTTTTATCATTCCCATTATATGAACAGTATTATAGCCATCAAGAGTATAAATATTTTTCTGCATTATCTGCTGCATACTGTACTAAGGCACTTGACTATGATGGTTGATTACGAGGCTGTGGGTGATAAACAGCTGAAATTTAACATTTTACAGTATCACTATATGAAGCGAAAAAACCTAAACTTGACAAAACATCCAAAAGTCTTTATGGATGTTTGGCCTATCTGTATTTTTTCTATGAAGAAATACAGATAGGCCTATTAATAACTGCGAAGAAAAGGACCGTTTTCGTATGGAAGTCATTATAGCATGACTTATAGCTGTGTATTTCGTTTTAAAATGCCCCGTCTTTCCTTTTCTGCTCTTTATAATAACTTCTTGCAGAAAATGTAATAAAGTTTTCGGAATGTCTTCATTAATATTTTACTCGGGGGCGGATAAGACTTGGTCTCAACAACAGAAGATCGAATATCTTCTCTAATAATCGCCGCAGCAGCTTCCACTACGCGCAAGTGTTCTTCTTCCGAAGTGCCTTTTTTATTTTCATACCAAGCTATGGATAAAACTTAAGCTTGAGCATCGCGAAAAGAAAAAATAGGGAATGATCCAATCTTCGTTATAATTATAATATCAGTTAAATATTTTTCTCTTAATTTGGAAATGATCTTCTTATCATCTGGTACATACTCCGTAAGGACATCTCTCAACTCTTTCAATTTTTTCGCACAAATTTCTTGTCGAGCAATATTTCATTTTTAATTCCTAATAATACAATGAAGAAAGTAATAAAATTATGGTTCAAACGACTTGCCGAGACCACTTTTTTCACGATTGTTTACTTTTTCAAAGCTTATACCAAGTTAAGCAGGTAGAAATACTCGCTGGATTCTATAAACGGATGTACGCCTCCCACTCTTCGCGCTATATCTCAAAAACGGTTAATGATGCAAAACAAATATAACTAAACTTGTAGATAATTTTATACTTTACAAGTTTTGTGAAGCATGTAATGACGTGCAACGCATAAAACGCGAGATATTTGCAAAAAAACAAATTTTGTGACCTTTGACCTTTGATATCTTGATTAGCAGACACGATATTTTATGAGACTTTTCACCCTGTCCTTAGAACATCAAAACGAAGGTCTGTGCAAAATTTCAGCTTGGTATCTTTCATTCCGAGGTTTAGCCTTTATTTCGCCTTATTTGACTGGACTATATATAGTTTTATGTCGATGCGCATTTCGAGCGTTCGATTATTATTTGTAGCGTCGAACGCATAGTTAGTATGTATTGTTATATAGCTACATATTATATTCATACGACATGGGCAAGAGTAATGAATGATGTGTGCATCGTGTGTGGTATGTTTTAACGTCAATGTTCATATTTATATTTTAATATCATTATTAGGATTGACGGAAAACGGGTGAATTTTGATTTTGGTGTTCTCGTGTTGACAGCTTGGTTTAATTTATTATTATAGATTTAAAGGGTTCTGTCACTTTTAAAGGCACTCATTATTTTTGCTTTCATGTTTAAAAATAAAACATATGTACATATATAGTAACAAAGTAATTCAATGAGATATTGTAAGCTAGGATATTGCTTATTAAATGCAAGTACAACCTATATAAATTTTAGGTAATCACATCGATATCAATCTATAATATAAGTAACTAAGAAACCATAATCTGAGACTAGTCAGCCACAGTTTTTAATAAAAATAAATATACAATAAAGGTATGTATGTTAAGGGAATATAGTTTAATATAAAATAAAAAAATATAAAATAAATTGTTACTTAATAAGGTTCAGAAATATATTGCAAAAATGAGCACACAAAAAATATAAATTATAATGGATAATAAATTTTGTAATAAGGTACAGCATTAATAATTTTATAAGCAAATTAGGAAAATATCTAATTAAAATCAGTAATATTTTGTGGTATAAATTGGGTTGTAGATAAAATATTTTTTTAATATAAATATAATTAATTATTGTGTTTATTAACTGATCTAAAACGATGTTGTATTATGTAATTTATGGGTTTATATCATATACAAAATATAATATTGCTTTTGAAATTTACATATGATATTACTATTAATACGAATATTTTCTTTATTTTTTAATAATAGTTGTGTACATAATAATTTAAAAAATTTGCTTTAGTTTTTCAACAAGATAGTAAAATGTTTTTGATTATAATCATATGAATTGCTGTTATACGTATTTCATACTAAAAATAATTCAAATTAAATGTCCGATAACTTGTGAAAATTAAATTAAGCTTTAACCTTAATGCTTTACGTATAAATATAAAAAAATATAGTAAATGGCGCAAGCAGCCGTCGGTAAAGAATAAATTATATGTGTAATACAAGTAATGTATGTATATTATGTCATTTAAATTAATATAAATATATAAAAAAATATATAATTATTGATTAAAATTTTTGTCTTTTGGTAAAACAGGTTTGTTGGTAAATAAATATTTTTGTATTATTACTTAAAATGTTGTAGTTAATTTCCACGTTACTAATTTTAATATTATTTTATAGCACAGCTGTATTGCAATCAATAAATCTATATATATATATATAATAAATAAATTTACATTTTAAAGTTAAAATTCCCATATTAATAAAAAAATAATTAGATCGAAAATGTTTTACTAAAACAAATAATAGCTAAATAAAATAAATTATTATTATTTTCGTTTCCATATATATGATTATTCATAAAATATTTTTTTATATAAAGTATTACAGTTTGTCTTGAATTTTAATTGACAATTTTAAAACTGTGAATATTAACTGAAATATAGTGAATAATACAACATGTAATAAATAATTATTAATAACGATATTATAAATTTTTAAATATGTTTTATCATACATTACATAAAGTAATTATAAAAATAATTCTCATAATAAAAAACATTACGTTTGCATGCATATAGCATTAAATTAACGATATCTTGACACGTCCATATGACACGATGTCGATGTCCTCCATTTGGCCTAATAGACAATATTGACCGATCAATTCATAAAAAAATCAAGGACAGCCGAGTGATGTGTGACCGTGAAAAAATCACAGAAAAACGTAGCATAAAAGTAAAACAAACAATTGGAAGCAGGTAAATATAGAATATGTGTGTACAAACGAGTAGATTTTTTTTATTATTTGTCAGTCAATTGAAAAAATGAGTCAACGGGATAGCGCCTGTAGCCGTGGCCCAGGCGGAAAGCGACAAGAATTTAGAGGTTCAATTTATATGTTTTGATGTCGAGGACAAATTCTAATCACATAATTCTATATTAAAATCACTCAGATTTCACTTAGGATTAATTGGTTCTAGTCGTTATAAATTTTACCTGGAATATTTTTATTTATTTGAATATTTTAAATTAGTATTTAAATCAGTGAAGAAATATTATTATGTAATATATAGTTTTTAAACTATAGCATACAATAAATAATATTAAGAGAATATTTAGAAGAAAATAATAACTGAAAAACTTCCCTGCGCAACCATTTTGCAGCGCGATACGCCGGTAATGCACATTTTTTCCGTGTTCAATTTTAACTCATTTTTTATTTTTTACCCATTATATGGATACAAAAAGACTTCTGCGCCACTTTTAACCTTTCTATTTTACATTAAATAATATTCAAAAATATTTTACCTTTCAATTTTTTTATATGATATATTATACACTTTTTTTATACGCTTTAAATAAAAATCAGTACATTTAAATTAAATCAGATTGAATAAGTTAGATGATACATATGATATCATAATAACTAAAACAAATTTTATAAACAATAAAAATATACTTTCATTATTTTTTTTTATATATTTAAATCCTTATGAATTCAGTTTAATTTTTACACTAGTTTTTTGACAAGATTTTATTCAAAACTAAGGTTTAATTTTAGTCAATTCTTTAATTTCCGTTTGATCTTGATTAGCGATTTAATAAAATCATCAGTTTTAAATACTATCAATAATTATTAAAAATTCTGTTTTTCTACATTTTCTAATTATAAATTAAATGATAAGTTATATTTGACGTTATCAAGTGTTGCTATATATTATGAATTATGGAATTGTTTCTCAAAAATTGGCAATGAATTTTATTTTTACCAATTTTACAACTAATCCTTTGAATTTTTGTATAAATTTAAGTATAAATGTAATTAATTGGTTTTGATATCTTAACTGTAATCAGTACTTGACAAGTCTGTTTTTTTTTATAAAATCTGTTCTGTTTTTAAATTATTGATTATTTATATTTTACATTTTTAATTGTTGCTAGATATTATGCATTATGAAATTGCTCACGGAATATATTTAGCTTAAAACTATTTTTATATTAAAATATTAAATAATTCTTTGAATAATAATATTAATGAAAGTATAAATATAATGATATAATTAATTAATTTTGGTATTCAAATTATTTTAGATTATTAGCTACAATCGCTTAACTGACTGTTTATAAAAAAATAACTGACCATTTTATAATTATATTATTTAACGTTTCTGATAAGTTAATGGCAATTAAGTAAAAACCGACTTTATAATCTACATTTTTTCTAAACAAATCTGACCTTTGTGATTTTTACCCAATGCGTCATAAATGCTATTGTATAAACAAAAAATAAAACATAGATGAGCACCATCCAAAATATTTTTTATGTTGATTGACAAAAACATCATTATGTTTGGCAAGCTCATCGAAAAGCTGGATTTATATAGAAAGAGGAGCATTTTCAAGCGTCGACGTCCTGGAAGCGACGGGCAAGAATAAAGGACGCGATTGCAACTCTCGAGAGTACTTTAAAGCATGTAGCTGAAAGTCGCCGAGCATTAACGGATTGTCGACACCGCCCCTTGATTACTTTAAAAGTCAATAATGCAATTAATTGTATCCTAACGCACCTTGGAAAATTATAAAATAAATATAAGATTTATTTTTTATTAAAAAACATAGTGCAGTAGGTAACATAACGTATACAGTTAATCTTAGATTAAATAATAATAATGCTTTTAAACTTAACTTAGCTTTTCATCTTTATTAAACAGCCTGTTAGATTATTAAAACTTTGGTATTTGTTTTTTTAAACAAACTATTGGAATAAATTGCAAAAAATATAATGACATGGCGTATATTTATATTTTCCTATAGCATGTATTATACTTATTTATGCGGTAGGTACGTTCTAGAAAATATCGCGTAAATTAAATCGTGGCATAGAATTAAGTTTTTAATAAAACGATCTAATTATTTTCACGTGTAGGTAAATTAAGGTTTTTTTAATTATAATGTAAACGAATAAAAATTTCAGCGAATAGCAATTAAAGATAAGTTTCCTACAATTTGTGAGTTCTATAGATGAAGCTTAGCTTTCGCTACATATTGTCCAGATTATTCTGTCATGAATTTCTAATAGAATGCAACTACTTTCAGCTTGTTTTAGGAGTTTTAAAATATCCATTCAACTGACAAAATTAAGACGTTGAGCGTGTTATTTATTGTATAAACTAAATCGAGTGATATCTATTTTGGAAATTTTGTGTGTCATAATTATCAATTAATAAAAATAGTTTTTCTGTTACAGACAATTTTTCCTTGATCAAAATATAAATATTTTAACATAATTCGATATATGTTATATTTATCTATACATGCTTAACATGTAAATAAAATATATCATTTCAATATTCTTCAATGGAATTTAATAACATATTGTAAAATATTTATTATTTCATACGTTTTAGAATCGAAATATCAAGCGGCGCACAAGTCCACGTGTATGTGAATGAAGTATCAATGCTTCTGTGTTTTGACATATTGAAAGTGATATTAAAAGCGACACTTTTATTTTTTATTTAATACATTTTTAATACGGCAAATAAAACAACCGCCACTTTTTTTTATCGCATGTAAATATTTACGTTCTGAATTTAACACACGTATTTTAAATAAAATTTCGAACATTCACGGTCTCTTTTTACCATTCTTATGCATTAATATAATGAAGTATACACATTTATATTATACAGGCTGCTCCATTAAGGAAAATCTATGTATTATTTACAAAATTACTAGCTTTAAAAGAGTTTATGAAACAATATTGTCATATCATGGTTTGACATATCAATCAATGTTATAATATTTTTTTATTGTTAGCATTTAATGGATGACCTGTGCTAATTTATAAATAAAAGCAAATGTGTGTTGAATGTTTAATTATTAACAGTTGACCATTGTTGGCATAGAATCGCATTGATAGATAGTTGAGCTGTTAGCAATGACTGTTTATTGAACGATCGTGGGTGACCTTGTAAACAATGAACGCCCCTATAATATATATATGTATATATATATAATATATACCACAGCATACCACGTGTATTGGGGTGGATGTATCGTACGCTGGTACCCTGTGTCAAATCGTTCAGCATTCACCAACACCTGTGCACTTAAGTGGTCAAAGGTCACGCCGTAGATGGAACGTTGACCCGTTGTCAGAGGTCACCGTGGGATTCAATCGGGAAAGTGAAAGCTCTCACTCTCTGTGTTGACGATCTTCGAAATGCAACCCGGCCCGTGACCTCAACACACGTGAAATTCAATTGTGACTACGCGTTATTGTGCTCAGAAGGGGTGGTGCTTTTGGAGGTTGGGGTCGGTTGCATGCTACGGCTGATGTCTGACCCTCTAACTTGTTTTGGCGAATACAAAAAATGGTCAGCACACGAACAAAATCCGGTTGTTCTGTGGCAGAAATTCGTAACTCTATTCGATTTTGTGGGGCATTTTTTATAGCAATCGAATATATGTACGTATATTAAACTGGATAATATTTATGTATTATATTATGGTATATAATATATATTATGATTCTGTGATTTTTACTATAATTAAATATCACTGCATTACTCTTTGCATTGTATGTTATATTCATATGTTGAAATGTTAGAGTACGCTCGGGATAAGGATTCCGGTTTGTTATTGTGTGCGTAAACTGTGTGGCTCAAAACAATTTCGTTCAGAATATTTTTATTTTTATTTTAAAAGAAAATATATGTTTATTTAACATACATACATCTGAGCTAAGTTGGAAATTTCAACGGACAATTAAAAATATATTATATAATCGAAGAAAATAGACATTGATGTCATTAATTAAATATTTGCAAAATTCAAAATCTTTCACTAGTCAAAAAAATAATGAAGTCTTTAGCTATTCTTCAAAAGCAAAAAGATATAAAATGTGGAAAGAAATTATTCGCAGATTGTTTAATGGCTCGACGACTCTATTAAATCATTAGAGTGCATTGAATAAATTAAAAAATTATCATTGGCGCAACGATAAGAATAGTAAATTTTTTAAGCCTTACAGAGAAGAGTGTAAAAAACCAACAACGTACGGATTAATGGAAAAATAATTAAAATATTTTAATCCACGGGTAAGAGAACGAATAATTTATAGTGTATATTTAAAGCCTTGATATCAATTAACCCAGATATGCCCAAGAAATTTTGTTCTCTTAAAATTTCATTTATAAATAAACGAGTGGCACGAATTAAGTGACCTACCCATGGGACAGTGGGCATATTTAGGTTAAACCAATATCAACACATAATTATTTAAAATAATCACTAGAGAAGATCAAACTTCTGTGCCACACTGCACTTTAATGACGAATACCAGCGTTGACGAATCAGCGACTGTCCTTAAAATAGAAAGCGAGACAACGAAGTACAAGCTACATCGCTTCTCCCTCTCATATACATGTACACGCACACAATAACAAACCGGCAGCTTTACCCCGAGCGTACTCTAAATAGTTAATAGATAAATATTTTTTTTAACTAGTTTTACATAATTAACACTTATGCTTGTGCTTATTTATCTGAAGTCAATTTTTTGATTATATTTTTTCTTGTGTTGTATTCGACAATTTATTGAATTTTTGCTAATAATAAAAAAGGCTTAAAAAGAGGGACTTAAATAAACGAGTTTATTAAAGTCCCTCTTTCGGTGAGAAGATTACCCTTTACCTGTGTAAGGGCTTAAATAAATGCATGTAACAAAAAAAGCTCTACGGACTCATGGCCCAACGACTATACATTCACGATAAAAGATCCAGCGGACAAAATATCTAGCCGACTAAAGCTCCAACCAACCATTGATCCACACGACATTAGGTCCAACGACATATTAATTTGCATTATTATTAAGTAATCTGGATAGAATTATATATATCTTACCAATGTGTTAACTATTCATCAGCAACAGTACCATATGATATCAGAATATATGTCTAATTTGGAATATTTCCTACTGACTTTAAATACCTAAATCTACCGTTAGCATACGAACGTCTATTATCTATTTGCGCATTTTCTTTGTGATAATTGCCATTAATATGTATAGGTTAATATTTCTAAATCCAAAAATTGTTATTTATACTTTTTCTTGCGTTATTTGTGTTATTCTATCTGTAATTTTCGGTCATTTTCTTAACATATATATTTATTGGATAATAAAACTCATCGTGGCAATTTACATAAAATGAACGCGTGAATAAAAAAAAACAATTTATGTTAACCTGTATTATATGTAAGTTAGCTCAATGTGGTTGCAATTCTCAGTAAAATAATGTCTAGATAAATTGTAAATTTATTAATTATTTTTATTATATTTGCCATCACTAAATAACTCACAATAAACAAAAAAAACAGCATTCAAAAGAATACAATATATTATAATTTAAAAGTTTCTAATATCGTTTTGTTTTTATTTTGACGTTGATTTTACTGCATATTACTATATTGAATTATATTATTCTCTACAACCTTCTTGTTATCTTGACACATGTATATGCCAAAGTAAACTATCGTATTGTATATACATGTATACAAACACACAATATTGATTAAATCCAACGTTTCGCAAGCAAAACATTTCGCTTTTGCTGCTGAGCGCTATCTGCCATCATTAGATTGTTGTACGAGTGCCGAGTATATACTTAATTTAAAATTCCTTTTGAAACAACTCATTCAATTTGTTTCAGTTCAGAAACACGTACACGCACACACAAACACACTCATACTAACACAAACCGAAAACATGTATCGTAAACAATTGGAACGGGCGCACCGGGAGGACGACGTAGGTCCGCGTAATTAAATTTTAGGCTACGAAATTAAAATATCAAATACGCTCGGGTCCCATTTTGCGCGGGCGGGCTCGCGTGCCGCCTGTTTGCCGCCGCGGATGTGTGCTTTCCGAAAACCAAAGTCTAGGGTCAAGAGAGAGTGCTGTATGCAGGGTTTTTGGAATTATTATTTCTCATTATATACCACGGAGATGATAATACGATTTGGGTAGATTGCGATTTTAATTTCGTTATTTATGTGCAAACTTACATTTTCTGTAGGCTGATATTTGCCATAAGTATAATTTATTTCGAGTTTGACCTCTAGGTTATATATAATTTTAATGAAGCGCCTTTTGAAAATGCTAAGGGGCAGTGTTGACAATCCGTCAAAGCTCGGAAACTTTTAACTTAGAATTTTAGAATGCCCTAGGGCCTAGAGAATCCGATCGCATCCCTTATTATTATACGTTGCGCTTAACAATGCTCCTCCTGCACGAGCCATCCAGCTACTCAACAACAAGTTTTAAGCGATAGCTTTGAGGAGCAAGAAACTATTATGTGGGATGGTGCTAATCTATTTTAGCTGTAAATAATATATTTTTATTGTATAATGGCCATATTGACGCATTAAGAAAACTTGGCAAATCATGATGGGTAGATTTGCAATAAAAAATAAAAATATAATAATGATTTATATAAATGAAACAGTACAAAAAGTTATGCAATCATAGTAAATTTAAGAAAATGACATAAAGTCAATGTCATTTGCTTATTTTTGGGAAATGAAAACATATTTTTATTAAATTTGCTAAACAGCTAAATATATGAGCCGTTGATTTTGAAAATGGGGCAAGTTCATTTTGTTAAAAAAATAGTTAGAAATAATTTTCATTAGAAATATCTTAAAATTACTGTAATCAATCAATTCACAATAATATCTGTAAATAACAATGAAAATTTTTTACTATTAATTTATTTTGGTCAATGATATTAATTGTTTGTTGATTTAAAAAATAAGGCAAGTCCTCTCAAAACAAATAATTTTAATAACTATGTTAGTTAGTTTCCATAGTTACGAGGAAACATAATTTTGAAAACTTTTGGAGTCTTACAGACTAATGGTTTAAACACAGAAGTGTGCTAAGAGAAGAATGTGACCGAGAAATTACAGGGAACACAAAGGGCTTGCAGTTTTAAATATTATTTAGATACCAAAGAAGCAAAAATTTTGTTATGCGAAACATTTTTAAGATACATTTAATATATCTAAAGGAAGAGTGGATCGTGCTCTCAATGCAAAACAATTTTGGAGAAGATTTTCATGGTTGAATGGAAGGTTCCTCCAGGAAAACCAATAAAGAAGAAGTGAAACGCGTGAAGGAACACATTAAGAGTTTTTCTCAATCAGAAAGCCATAATACAAGGTCTCACAATGCAAATAGAAAGTATTTAAACTTTGTGAAAAATATAATAATAATTAAACTTTGTAAAAAATAGTATCGTTTTACTTCAGAATCAAAGTTTAATACTTAAAAGTGTATAAGCATTTTCTATACTTTTAGAAAGCACAACTTAAAATGTAAACGTATCGTTATTATTAACGGCCATACAAGTTTAGTATTAAATATAATTTATTAATAAATTAAGTGTCTACAATGTGACCCTAGAAAATTTTCTATTAAATATAAATTAGTCGTAACTAATTAAATTCATAATAATATTAGAATAAAGTTCATATTGAAATATTATAATTTTAAACAACTTTCTATTTTAATACACAATAGCTCAACTATCAATTTTGATCGGTTTACAGTGTGACATTTGTTATAATTTAATATAGTATTTTAGCCAGTGCCAGCGATGCACTAGCAAAGCATAAATGTCGGTGCCCATTCCCCATCCTCTCTCGCTCGGCTACAGCCTTCCTGCTAACGACTTCCCTTGGCCATTGAAACACTTTGCCCTGTGTGTGGGGGTCATATGAGCGTGCGGGGAAATATTCTACATTTGCTTGTATTCCCAATCCTGAAATACTAAAGTTTCTCCTTGCTAATACGCAAGCTTTAATTAAATTAACCAGGTGAAAATATAATACACACAGCCACCCACTTCAAAACCTACGTGTGCTCGCGATTAATTAATATGCGAGCAAGTTTCGAATTAGCTTGTTAAAATTTATTAGAACGCGCATTTCCGCACCGATCGTTTATTGTTTTAAAACGAGTGTTTTTTCCAATGAAAATAATACATAATGAGCTCAACTCATACGAAAAGAATTCGATTACTGAATTTTTAAGTCAAATGACTTGAAGTTTTATATACATAATAATTTATAATGATATTTTAAATGTTATATATAAAATGCATTATAACGCGCAAAAGAAAATTTATACGCCCACTATCAAAAATATGCATGCAAATATTGCTTTATGAATATTTATGTGCCGTATGTTAAAATATTCAAATATCGTTTTAGAATACGATCATACAAAATATGTGTGTATTACACATTAACGCAATGTATTGAATATTTAAGTATTTATGATGACGATTTTTAAATTCTAATATATCGTTTAATTAATAATGTTACAGAAAAAGAAAGCTTATAGCAACTCATTTCTACTAAAATGTTTAAAACATGTAACATAAAATTGGCAGACTCTCAATGTATTTCATAAGCCGTTGAGATTAAATAATAATGCTTTTTAAATTATTTTTTAACAACCCTTTGAAAAATCTAAAGAATCATTGGATTCCGTTGAATATAGTTTGAAGACCGCTATTATATGAAATATTTAAAAAATATCATAATTCACTAATAAAATATCATGCGTGTAAGCTGTTGGGTAATAATTTCAACATAAGCTTACATAAATTAAATTTTAAGATATGTTTGAAAATATAACGATGCCACTTATCTTATATTTTAATTACAATAAAAAAATAATAAAAAATCTAAAAGTATACATATTCATCAGCTGATCTCATTCATTCGTAAACATGACGTTTTTAAGTTTACTAATTTGTTTTTGACTGACTATTTCTCCAAATAAGAATGCACATTTTCACTATAGCTAAATTTTCTCTCAGTACACATTTCATACCATTAGATTTTTTTTATGAATACTTAAACCATTTTTCTTAGACTAATTATAAAATTATCTATACATCGATTTGTAGTTTTAAATAATTGTGATTGTTTCAATTTAGATTATATATGAGTGTCTATTAAAAAAATATGTGTTAAAATGATTATGTTTTCCAAGTTAATAAATAATTGCTATCCAGTCTTATTGCGATTGGTAAGAAAGGATTTAGCGTCTCTGGCAATGGTTGGCACGAGAGAGAAATACGCTGAGATGGGGAGCGAAGAGGACACCGCGGAGTAGGGGGAGGCAAAAAGGGCATGAAATCCAGGGCGTGGCTGGAAGATAAGTATGGATTTGAGCAACCAACATGGCGGCGGATGTTTGTCGTTAGCCCACGGGGCAGAAGCGATGGGGGCGAGGGTGGTTTTGCAAAGGGTGGCCCAGGTTTAAGAGGGACTTTATTTGCACGCCGGCGCTGGGGAAGAATGGCCACCGCAAGGGTACGAAGCGGGTGGGTGGGATGAGTCAGAATAAATAAGCCCACTTAAATATCGTGCCTCCGTTAAAAATATTAATAGGCCCTTGGAGGAAGCGCGCGAATTGTAAATTTCACGCGAGCGAATGAGACTCGGAGACTGGATGGTTGCAAATTTCAATTAGCCCCTAGGACATACCTCGGGAAATTGTCTTTTGCAACGGTCTCGTTTAAATAATTAAGCTCAGCTATAAATTTTCTCAACGGATGAATAAAAATACGCGTTAAATTTTACACGCGCGTGCGGAGGTATTGATACAATAAAATAAATAAAAAATAAAAAGGGGTTGCTGGGGAGAAACGTGTTTTTAAAACGATTCCTGGGGATTGTCGCATACATAAATTCCCCTTAGATAGATACATGCAGTTCACTTTAGATACCCTTAGACCTTGATTCATGGTTCTGGTGTAACATCTCAAGTATGGTTTTATAATGCATAAACCCATTGTTTGATTCCATTAATAAAAAAATAATCGATAACGTACTACCATATACATTCGGACATTATAGACACAACTCAGTTAAAACGGAAGCGATTTTTTTTACTTGGTTTGTAATACTGTAATTTATACTACGTGGTAGTTTATCAACTCATAAAATGATCATGGCAATTTACAGTTTCTACAAGTACAATGTTTCGATTCAATAAGACGTTTTAATGAACAAGTTAAGAAATGTATAGAATCAAGAAAGGAATGCCTTATTTTCTTACTAATCTATACAATGTAAAAAATCGTTCTAATAAGCTTTTAAGAATTAATAAACAATAATATGTCTTCCAAGTTGTAATTTTTAAAACGCTAATTGAAAATTTTTGCTGTTAGAAATCGCACGCGCGTTGGGTGTTTAAAAATTTTTAGGCTTACTAAATATTTTTAGGGACTACTAAATTAATAAATAAAAGAGCGTTTTAGAGGTCTTATAAGTTAATGCATAATATATAGGTTTTCTGACTTTGCAATAGATGTTGGTAAAAGTTTACAATATACACACTCTAAATTATACTTTTTCGTTACAGAATGTTTTCACTACAAGCATGAGATGAATCATTGATTTTAACTTATATGCTTACCTTCTGGGAAGTGAGTTTTTTGCGCTCTTAATCTTGCAATTTGTTTCGTTCAATGGGAGAATGCAAAAAATGAACTCGTTTGTTATAAAATCCCTACATGACTGTGATAGTGTGATCATTCGAAAAAAAATATTTTTGGAGCAAAAAATCGGATTGCGCTGGGGTCTGAGAATTTCTCAGATTAAATAGAATAATATCCAACTATTCTTGTATTCTTATAAATAATGCAATAGTGACTTTTAAATAAAATGTTACATTTTGCATCGTATACAAACGTTTATCTAATCGCTTCTATTCAAGTTTTGATTTGGAAATTCTATCTCAGTGGCACTCCTATAAATAACACCACAACTATATATCCACATTTTGTTTCAAACCCTTTTTTCAAATTAACCGACATAAAAAAAGTAATTTAGCGTCCTTTTTTCGCATCATCAATACTGGGAAAGTTCAGGTTGCGCGCGTGCAAAGTTTTCCAACTCTCGCCGGGCGTATCTCTCTGGCAACGAGGGGCAGTCAACCGGGAGGTTTTTTAGGGGGTGGCGTAACACCCCCTCACCCTACGCCGTTGATTTATGACCGAGTTGGTCTTCTTCCCCGGCCCCTACCCGCGATCGAACCCGACGCCTGTCCTCCTCTCTTTCACGACTCCCCCGAGGATATTATTACCGCGGGGCGAACTCAGCCCAGCTCTACTAGGTATACGACTAAGGAAAGATTTTCGCAAAGTTATTGATTTTTGCGATACGCACCCTCGCCCTCTCTGACGCTTGATGTTTGCGCGAGTTAATTCGTGTGCGCAAAGTGAATGAATAATTTAAGCGGTCGGAAATTCTTGAGGATTTTTGATGCTGCGAACGGGGTCAACTTTTGTGGCTTTGGATCGATCATGCGTTGTTAGGTTAAAATAGTCGCTGAAACATAAAGGGACTTTGTCAACCATCAATTATTTTATTGAATTGTATGCCACTATTCTAACTATTTCCCACCAAAGATGGAGACATATTAAAAAAATATTCGATAAACCACTCCTCCTTATTTGGACTTTTTTCTGTATTTTTTTTTAACGTATCGTTAAACTATCAATCTGGTGTACCTATATAGTCAGATTTACCGATCTTGTCTATTTTTGCTGATTGTCATAGTTATAACATACATCTTCGACAAGTACAATCTACCAGATTAAGCAATGCTATTGTTGCTGTTGCTTTTAAACATCCTGCCTCATTTATAACACTTCATTGAAGATCAATTAAAACATATGCAAGAGTATATTTCTGATTTTTTTTTGTTCTAGGATAAAATTACACAGGAAAAAATAAACACGATAAAATTATCCAGAAAAAAATTACACATGGAAAGAATTACACAAGTAAAAAATACATGTGCTAAATTACAAAGCAAAAATTAAACATAAAAAAATTATATACGCGATATATTTGAAACTGGAATAATTTTACGTTCTCCAGTAACGTTAAACCCTTTTCGTATGCATGTAAAATAGCAAAAGCGGAACTTAAAATGCACATTATTTCCATAAACATATTATATCGATAAAAAAGTGATTTTAAATGGAAAAAATATTATTTTAAAAATTATATAACTTTTAAATTATGAAATTATAAGAAAGTGTGAAAGTGAAAAAATTACTTATTTAATCGTTAAATATTTAATAAAAATTTTCATTTAAAATTATTACCTATCTCTAAGATTCTCAATTATTCGTAGTTTTCAACTATTCGAATATTAAATTAAAAATGTATTCGAATATTCAAACATATTTGTAATTTATTTCTCAGTTTTTACCAATAATAATTTAATAAATTAATTGTCCGTAAAAAATATTTAACCAAGAAATAACTATTAGTTTAAAATACACATTTTAATTGATTATTAATTACTTTCATAATCGTTAAACTTTTTAAGTTTTATAAAATATGCATAGTAAAATGCTGTGAGAATTAGGTAAGCAAAAAGAAAATACTAAATTTATTATTTAAAATACTTTTTTAACCAAGGACGTCACTTAAGCTTTTTAAAATCATCACAATTAAGATCAGTTGTAATTTAATTAATTCAGAAAATAATATGGAACATTTTAAATACACAATTTTATCGATTTTGTTGTATATACAATAGCTAATGTGGAACGAATTTGGCGTACATAATGATCGGATCCATATCGGCGTTTTTTATGGGTGGATTTAAATATAAATTGAATATCTAAAAATAAATTTACCACAAGCAGATTGAAATAAAATATTTGCGTCATGAAAAACAAATACTAAAATGTAACACGAACTTCACAAAAATTCGCGACACACACCTGATTTTGAGATAAGCGTTAAACGGTTATTAAGTTCGGATTTTTCCAACACTTTGTTTTGTTCAGCGAACGAATTCTACGAATTTCGATCATAGTGGTTACGCCGACAAACATTCTAGAAAAGAAAAACCGACTATCTGTGTTGCTCAAGTATACAATGTAAATATACCGGCTAGTCTGATAATTTTAAAGTAAATAAACATTCAAAGTGTTTATTTATATTTTTGTATTTATAAAATATTACTCATAAATTCAGAGTATCAACATAAATAAACGTTAATTTTTAATGCTAAATTTAAAACTGCGCTAAACTATTCTTAAAATAACTTAATTTATCTTTAATTTAATTCATGCGTTGTACGATTTTTCAAGCTACATTTTTAACGCTCTCCGGAATTAAATTTCACACGTACCTCACTCACACACATACGTATACTTTCATGTGAAATTTGTCCTGAGGATTTTCAGCGACCCTTTTCTACCCACCCTCAAGATATTTCCATTTCTCATTTTATACCACCCGACCGGCTTTACCCACCCAAACCCTCTTCACGTCTCAAACATTCGCACCGCTCTTGTGGGCAGCTGCGAATAAAACATCCCAACTTAAGCCACCCCCAGTTTTTTTTGCTGTCGGGTAGAAAACGCACGATAAAATAATAAAAAATCAACAATTTATTTATTAGAAAAATCACCCAAAAATTCCCACATTATTCAAGCGGTTCGATTGAAACGGTCGTACATTACACGCAGCAATCATTAGTAGCGAACGTATTTCAGCATTTTGCACAAGGCGATCGTTTTGCTATGCCTGCTCGTTTTGGGTTTGGGTGGTGGTTGGGGTCTGGTTGTGGGTGGTTCGTCGAATTGCGAGGGGGTGGTCAGCATATTAAGGTGGGTGAAATTTGGGGGTGGCTGATGGTGAACTGGCCACCACCAACAGGTTTTCACTAATCAATCATCCATTCGTTACAGGCTATACTGTTTGAGCGCACTCGCAAAATTCGCACTATGCGGGACGTACTTTTGCATAATTAAAAAACTTTTTTTATAGTTATTTTGACATATAATTATTTCATATTTTAATATGTTATAAGAGATTTGATTTAAAAATCAATTTTTATCTAATATGTATCTAAAATACATTTATAATGTATACATAGATACACATGTATATATGTATAAATAGAAATCCATCAATCTAAAAAACCTCGTTAGTCATATAAAAATTATGATAAAACTAGAATTTTGTGTCCATATAACTTACGCGTGATTTATGGAACATTTAGAATAACCATAACACATTTTTTAACTTTCGTAAGATAGAATTTCGTTATACTGGTGCAAGATGTGAAGAATGAGCATCAGAAACTGAGAGAAAAGTCCTAATGAAGATTTTCGGACCGTCTTCGGGGATAATGAATTAAATTAAATTAGTATTGAGAAATTAATGCCATCAAATATATTAATATACAATACTGTATATGGCCATCAGGTAGATTGTGACTGAATTGGTTGGACATAACACGCGTCACGATGATGATGATTCATTAAAAAATATTTTTTATCGTTAAAAATATTATTATAGCACTACCTTCAATAAGTATTTCAATTTCTAAGCTGTCATGCAACAAATAAAATCTTTCACAAATCTACTGATATAACATTACAGGTCTTATATAACAAGATCGACACGTACTTTTTTTAATAAAGTTTTAACTATTAAAATATTTTGCAGTTTGGATAGATATTTATATTAATAATGTTAATTAAATTCTATACAGAATTGGAACATAATCGGTCACAAGTTTATTTTAATACTAGCAAAGCTACGTTAAAAAAATAGTTACTTTTTTCATTATAATAAATATATTAACATATAATTTTATCACCAGTTATTTATATGGTAAAGACGTATCAGAGTTTGAGGGTACCTGACATGTATTTAGTTAAGTCATAGGAACTTAACCGAATGCTTCGAAATGATTGCACATATACTTTATTTTTCGTTCAAGTTAATGCTGCATAAATTTTATCCGCACCCCCAAGGGGGCGATTTGTAATTTCTGTGGAAATACCTATGCCTCCAAGTGACTCCCCCTTTGAGGACACGCGCAGCATATGCGGCCCAGTCTCCTTGCCCGTTTTTGCGTCCTACCCTTCCACTTCTCTGATTAACGACCACATCTTTGAGGGAGGCAGCGTCCTGAAACAACGGAAAACAAAATACATTATTCATAATTGCTTTCTGGAAAATTCCCCGGACCCCTACCGCAACCCGAAACCCAACCCCGAACCCAAAAAAGGGTTTTTCGCACACGCGATGGAAGGAGCAGATGAAAGAAAGGACCAACGCGCGTCCCTAATTCATAAGAGGGAAGTGTACAAAAGGAGCCATTTTCTCTTTCATTTCACCCTTGTGGATGTATAATATATACTGGTAGGTCCAAAAGTATCTGAACCAACATGTTTCAACACGCGTTAAAAAATATATAGCTCCTAAAATATTATTTTTATTACAATCAGAGAAATTTCCATTAATAGTGGAAATTGACTAGCGAATGTATATAAAGTTCTTTATCTTTCAGCGCTAAGATGGCAGCAATACTTCTCTTTAGTAAAACGAGTAATAAGGAGACAAGCATTTTAATACATTTAAAAAAACTGGACTATTTTTATTATTCGCTCATTACAAAAAAAATATGATTTGTTAATTATTATCATAAAAATGTAATACTTTAAGAAATTGGAATAATGCAAAAAAGTGCAAATTAAAATTAATTTAGCTAAAACTGAATTGTGCTTCTGCTTGAGGTTTTGAATTTTTTTACCTATACATATAAATTTGGGATTGTTATTATTGTTATCTTGAGATTAGTGTATAGTAAATATTTTTATATAGTATTGGTATTATACAGTTTTTTTAAGATTGGTATACAAAGGTGTACTGGCAATTATATTGTAAAAATTTGACAGTTCAGAAACAAATAGTGTTTTTTGAGTTGATCACACAGGAAGGAAAATAAAATTTGTTCAAGAGCTATTCCAAATAAATATTTTCTATAGGTTGCGATGACGGCATGCCTATAACAAAGAATTTCCAAAATGTGTTAATTGGATTTAAACTTTGAGTCAATGCATTTAACGGAATTTTCATTTCACACTACTACCCTGTTCACTTTGGAGAGGCAATGGCAAAAGTTGTCTTATGTTTCGTAAATATGATAAATAACTTTGAATTTTTATTTCGAATAATTTTAATTTACTACTCTGGAAGCCGCAGACATACTGCGACGATGCTCACTTCAGTAGCATGAAGTTAATTGTATTGAGATAAGTATGAACTTTTTGATAAAAAAAAGCTAATATTTATTTTATGAATTTAACAATTTGAATCGAGAAACGTATAAAGTATATCTTTGATATTTGTTAAAAAAATATTGTAGTTATTAAATATTTGATCAGATAAATAAATAAGTTACTGATCATAATACAAAGAGATTTAAAGTAAAAAATGATTAATGCTGAGAGCTGATTGATTTAGCAAAGTGAGTCTCGATTCACAAGAATGTAACCGCTGCTATATCAAAAGTAATATGTTATATCCAACCTCTAGCATACTCAGCCTGATACTTTTGAGCCCGCCTGTACCTGTACCAGTGATAATAATGTCCCGTTCCGCGGCCATGATGCTCGCCGCGCCAAACCCGGGCATGATTCGCAACGCAAACAAAATAAAGCCAATGTAAATGTAGGCGGCATTTGTTTTCGGCAAAGTAGAAACGCAAACAATAAGGAAATTTATACTCTAATCTCGTGCCCCGCCGGGGAATGGATTGCTGTTATACACTGGAAAGGTTTGCGCCATTGCGGTCACGAGAAGCCCCTGCCTAATCCTCCAGATGAAATAAATCACTCTCGCCGTTGTGGGTATCTGGAGAGGTACGCTCCGTTGCCTAAGTATATAAATCGGGGATCGTTCGTCTAGCAAGGAAAGGAATTTCCATTTTGTGTAACCCTCTCGCGTGCTCTATCTTGTGTGAGCTCGAAGCTCGCGGTTAATCGGTGAAACCTTTCGTGATGTAGTGGTCTGGAATACGCTTCTGGGGGGTATAAAAGCTTAATCAGTCTAATCCGAATCAAAGTGATTATGTTAGCACTGACTAAAAATGAATAATCTAATTTATAACGTTATTTTTTTCATATTTTAAATACTAATATTTAATAAATAACTATTTATATATGCAAAGTTTATAGATTTTTTATGCTTGAGTGAATGATAAAAATATTGAGTAATTAGCTTTTGTATTTCGAAGTTTGAAGCATATAATTTAACACTTACTGCTCAGATAATAACTAATCTGTATGTGCGACTTATTTTTTATAATTTAATATGAATAGAATCGAAGCAAAAAAGCAATTCACTATTAATTAAATCATAGACTTTTAACAGTCATTGCCCTAATTACATATTTACCAACTAACTGCAGATTTTTCATGGGTCTAAACATTGAGGATTAATTTTTGGGTTAATAAGCAACATTTATTTAAAAAATTAAATTACTAAATCAATCAGCACGATAGAGCAATGGTATAAATCAGTGATTAATACTTAAAAGTTCTGGGTTCGAATTTTTTATGGACCCTAGTGCGAAATCGAAATTAGTGATTATTATTTATGAGAATTTTGAACAATAATCATAAATTAGATGATTCTGTATTATCCTAAATTCACCTATGAATATCTTAAATAAAATCAAGCTAGATCATGCATAGTACATTTATTGATTGTAATCTTTATTAATAGTTACAGGCTTCGATTTCAATTTGGTGTCTCACTATTTACTTAGTATATGTCATAGTGCTTATACCGTTATAATGCATTGGGCTAACACTTGTCACTTTGCAACAAGATTTAAAATAAATAAATAATAAAATTATTTATTTATGGTAATAAATAATTTATATTCTTTCTATAACGTTTCGAAAACAAAATTATCAATAGTAATTTTTAATATTGGTTTTTATATTTCCAGATAATATAATAAATTAAATAAATGATAAAAAATATGCTTAATTTTTTAATTAATTAATGATGGAATCTTTTATGTAATGAATCACATTATGATGTGGATAACATCATAATCAATATTAATTATTGTAATAAAATGATTTTGATGTTAAAATTCAACATCTTTAATGCTTTATTGCATATATACACCTATTCTATACCTATGCTGAATCAGTAGTCCACATAAAATGTGATCGGTTATCATTTCTCTACGATTCTGAACATTACTTATATTATTAATTTTGCATAAAAAATGTCAAAAAATGACATTTTTTATGATAAATGGTAAATAAATTAGCGGATGATCTCGTACATAGATTCTCAACATTAAAGTTTTATGCAATCTTAAATGAAATCTATTTTAAGCGAAAATTTAAGGTTTTTGGTGACAATTTGGAATTATAAATAATATTATTATTATCAATAATAAACATAATAAACATTGATGAGGTGAGCTTATAGCCTTAAGAAACTCCCGATGTGGTAATGTATACAAACGACTTCTGTAACCATATTAACGATGATCTTAAAATTATGAATAAGAATATTAATAATTTTGTATAGAAACTCAAACTAATCCATTTTTTTTAAATTGAGGCATGAAGAACTTTATCAAAAGCTTTTTTAAAATCAGTGTAAATTATATCAACCATATGCTTTAAACGAGTTTTTTGGCTTTGTCTACGATTAAATTTACGTTTGCTTAAAATGGACGGAATTTTTTCGTTTTAAATTGATTTCTCAACTAAAAAACGTATCTACTCCAATGGGCAACTTAGATTTTGTTTATTCAATAATTTTACTTATTGCTTTGGAAAAAATAAAATTAACAATGATGTTTCATTTCTCGACAATTTTCATCTGCAAAGAAACATTATCTAATTTACACTTGAGTTCATATTATAGATTCAAGTTTTTATATTCGATATTTCTATGATTTCTTCAGGCACAGGAAATTATATCATTACATTGCATAATAAGTTATATTAATACGTCTTTGTGTTACAAATCGGAACAAATCCTCATAGCGGGCGGGGACAATAGGCATTGTTCGCAATTGGAAATCCGAATTACGCCTGAGAGAGAGAGAGGGAGAGAGTTCGATCTGAACGAAGATTGTCAGTTAAATATGTCCGTTTGGAGCGATCAATGGCCGCGGACGTCGCAGCATCCGACGGACGTAATTGGATTTGGAGTCCCCACGACGCCGGCGCCTGGGCTCGTCTCCGACAAAGGGACGGAGACAAATTAGAGGAAATTTATTCCCGTCTTGTCGGCCGGATCTAATGAAAAAGACCGCGCGGTGTTGCCAGGTGTGTCTATCCGGACAGCGCGCATTGTATCGGGGATTGTTTTCCAATTTGCTTCGTCGGCTGATAGATGGCGAACGTATTCTCGTTTCAATTAGTCCCGGAGTCGGGCTTTAAGCTTTCCTCTGTGCGGCCTCCATTTAATCAGACCAAGGATTCGGACAAGCAATTTTGTGTCGTAGCCGGACCAAAACCAGACAGTGGACATATTAATTGTCCACCGTGAGCACGCTAGCACTAATGCATGCCACCACTAAGATCAAACACAAATCTGCGCTAATAAGACAAACATATCGAAGTAGATTTACCCCGGAGGAAATTAATAAATATGACGCAGGAGTCCAAAATAGTATGAATTGTTGAACCCATTTGGTTTAAATATTAACTAATTATTTTAATTACGTTATTTGGTAAAATAATAAATACTATATTATTTAATTATGCATCTATATACTCACTGATTAAAATTATAGTTTAGCCATTAAAAATAAATATAATAAAAACATGTTTCAATCTTGTATAGCAACAAAATAAAATAGAGATTCAGAGTGACGTACATGAACCATAAATAACCTCATCAGTTGCTTATACACTACCGTAAAATTAAAATTCTATTAATAATAATCGAAGCGAAAAAGAAAATATAAAGCTACGTAAACACGTTCCGGGCAGATAAGCACGTAACGATCAGGCGACGAAACCATAAAAAAACGCCATAACCACAGTATCGCACCGTAAAAACACGCCGCGAGGATTAAAGCGGCGAAAAAATAAAAGTACAGAAACGGGCAACAAAAAAAAAACTCCCACACACACATCCGAGAAAGAAAAGTATACGGGGATTAAAAGTAAAGGGTATGTAATAAAAGTAGCGTCGCTCCTTCGGTTTATTTCCCTTTTGTTTTTCGAGTGTCGGTTTAATCTGGGTTCGTTCGCGCGCGGTCTGCGGCCTCCTCCTCGTCTTTGTTCGCCATTTTTTTTTTTTTTTCATTTGCCAGAATTTCCCCCGGCCATTTTTCTTTTGTTCGCCGTCCTCGTTTTTCGCGTCCGGGCCGTGTGTTGGCTGGAGGAAAATAAATCTTAGTCGCGCGCTTGCTTTTATTACTACTCCGGGTACTCCGGGTAATTCCCGCTACTGCTCCGTAACCGCACCAAAACAAAATAAACAGGCACCGTGGATTTATCGTGCTGAGAATATTCATATTTTAATTAACTTGCGTTTTAATTTGACTGCATTCTCTGCAGCTGTGTGAGCAATCTTGGGAATAGGCGCCGAGCGCGGGCGGAGATCCCTTGAGTTTCGATTGAATTACGGAAGAACGCAATTTCCGCAATAATATTTGCTTATATTTAAACTTTTCTGACGAGCTACATTTGCCTTAGTACTAAACCAGTTAACTATTCATATACCGAAGAACGAATGTTTGTGTCATTTATACAGAATGTTTTCTATTATTTGTACCCCTATCTAAATTATCGCTAGCATGACATAACTCACAAAAAACTATCGAATCACTAAAAAAAATGCATTTTTAGAGCTTTGAACTCCTTGATTAACGGAAATATCTTTAAATAATAATAATAATAATAATAACATAAGTACCTCAATAATAATTAAAATTTCAATAATATAAAATATATTATGTAACGACCTTTCAAACATATAATTTTCATTGTTTTATATTAGATATTTTTTCGAAATGTAATTTATATAATTATAAAGATTTCTTACAACAAATAGCGATAAAAACTAGTATTAATTGCAAAAATCAATACAAAAGTTGATTTTATCAATATTTTGATTGAAGAAAGGTTGCAGTAAGTTCATTTTACTCAATTGATAAAGAAGCTATAAATTATGCAGTTGAATTCTTAATAAACAAATTCGCTATTTAGGTAAATATCCATTTTATTCCGATAAAGAACTCTGATTAACTATATGTGAAATGGAACGCATTTAGTTATGAAATCAGTAAATATGTTAATCGTGACGATAGACTATATGCCACAGGATTCTTCAATGTCTATCGTATCTGAAGATTCGAAATTGGTGATTTTAAAAAAAAAATTATAATACCAATCGAGTATCTCAGATTCGGTTTTCCTAGATTTTCCTAATCTCACGAGAGAATATCGAGATGAGAAATAAAACAAAATAATATATATTGATTGTATACTGTGTAAAAAGTTCAAAATTATTATAATATATGTAAGATTTACAGTTACAATTTGAGTCTGCTGTCTTACTCGGTTGTAACGCATTGGGCTAATGCCGGACGTCTTGCAAGGAATAACTTACAATAAATAAATGTATAAATTATAAAGTTTATTTCCATAACTCCATTGATTGTTTGTGAGATACTTTTCACTTCATACAGATTCAGTTTCCAATTCACATTGCCTTTACCATGATTTTAATAAGAAACATAAAAAGGTATTTTGATTTTTAATTTATAAATAAGTCAGGATTTATCTGCGATACAAATTCTTTAATAAACTTGATTAGCTAGCTTACTAGTGATGCTTTTAAATCTACAAAAAATAAATTGGTACAATAGTCAGATAAGTAAAATTAAGCACTGATTTAAAAATCATGGATTATTTAAAAAAAAATATCTATATTTATTTGTTCAGCAATTTAATCAAACGGTATATAGAGATTAGTCAATGGTTAGTAACTTTATTAACTACTTAATACATCAGTGGTCAGTAAATGTATTAAATAGTCAGTAATTATATCATACAAAACGGACAGTAATTCAATAAGGGATCAGTTTTTTTATGTTAGATGATGGATTAAATTTTAAAAGTTGGCTTAATAACACTATTAAACTTTTTTTATGTCGGATGTATTCAATGTAATACCTATTAATTTTATAAAGTTTATGGTGGTGATAAAAAATAAATAATTATATTTTGATTGATAGTTGATTTTAGAGAGGGAATCATTAATAGCATTAAAACCATAAAATTAGTTTCAAGTACAATCATTTGTATAATAAGTAATAATACCAGCTGTTATTACAAATAGTATTAATTCATAAGACTAGCAGCTAATTAATAATACAGCACTCGCTAGTTGCGGTACCTCACTGTCGTGAGGTACCGCAGCTGGCGAGTGTGTTCAAACGGTCAACTTTTTGGATATCTATGTAAATTAAAAATAATCAAATTATTTTCACTGATTGGTCGAAACTGTTTAAAACTAAAACATAAGATTTCACATTTGTTATGTTTATGTAATAATATGCTTAGTGAGAAAGTCATATTTTGCTGCTGTTAATCTTTGGTTGAAAATTCATAAAATGATGCTCCATAAATATACGCTAGTATAATGTATAGCATAAATTTATGGAGGATCATTTTATGAATTTTCAGCCAAAGAAAATTTAACTTTAGCCTTTTTTTATAAATATTAAAACTTCTCTGCAAATAAAAAATAATATAACGCGAAGTTTATTATGAATCAAATTGAGACCAATTTAAGGCGGTTTTAATTTCCCTCGTGTACCGAATACGCGTCCACGCCGACGTTTTCAGAAACGTGAATAACTTTAATTCCGTTTCTCTATATGTATTATATTTACAAATATGGAGAATATAATATTAAAATTATATTATATGTAATAAAATAATAATATTTATGTTATTTCACGGAATGGTGAACGTATACATTAAATAAAATTAAACATCTCCTTTTCACTTCCATTACGCTTTCGCATAATTAAAACGAATTGCCACTGTAACGCCAGTTTGTGGACAATTTTTGTCCGTTTTATTGCGCTATTAAGAATAAGTTTGAATTAATATAAGCGCAAAATGCAAAGTTGCCACCTAATGTTTATACATTAAACGACTTCGTTTTGGTGTATGCTGGACACTTTTTTCGCTACGTGCTTTTTAATGATGATAATTATAACTATTATGTGTAATATACGTAATATTTATGATTTAAAAAGCTTTAAGGTAATGCATACTTATAAAATTTACATAATATATTTATATATTGATACACGAATCAATTGAAATAATAATTGATATAAAAAAAATATACTGTACAATAATGTATTCCGGTTAAGTTGCAAATTTGTTGGTGGGGATTTACAATTGTATCATAGAAGGGGAGAAAAGTTGGAACAAATAGGGGCCCCCACCATAGACGATAATAAAGAAGCAATGGAAAGGGTCATGCAAATCTAAAATGCGATTCTATGCTAATGTGGGTTGCAAAAACTAGTTTGAAAAGAGTGTCTAAATATAACGTTAGTAAAAATAATACCTTATTATTTAAAAAATATTTATAGTTTATGAATTTTAATTTAACAAGTAGCTACTCTATTGAATAATATGATTATTGTTTTGATATATTTTTTATAAAAAAAATAACACCGAATAATAAATTAATATATTGTAAAATCATTTGCAAATATCAAATAGTAAAATCCAACAAATATTTGGGTTCACCCGCTGATAAGTCATGCGAATATTAATTTAATCTACCCCTATTTTACGTTTTACACTCAAGCTCACAATTTACGACCAAAGATCGTAAAATCTCAGCCGTTAAAACCTCCGACTGCGACTTTTAATGAAATTTCACTCGATACCCTCTTGGACCTACTGAAAAATAAATAAATAAAAACTTGGCCGAGCTTTGCACAAATAGCCGAATATTAAACAGCAAGTAGTCTGAGGCGAGCATGGGGTTGTTTTTACGTTTACGAGTCTGCAGTTTTACGAGGCTGCGACCAACCCCAGCGTCGAACATTATGTTCCCGATGTGTATATGCATAATTTGGCTAAAAGCGGCAGACGTTTGATGAGTTTGAGCTTTTCACTTGATCTCATCGCGCTGTGGCTGCCTTTCTACATGGAATGAGAGACCGTTATCCCTTGAGCCCTCGTATATTTTTCTCAGCCACCCTTACCGCCCCACTTGAACTCCTCTTTCGAGCGTCCCCGTTTTCAACCCCTACACCGTTGCCACCGTCGGTTGGCTTCCTCTTCTTTAGGTCGTTGCGAATATTAAATGTCGGCGAGGATATATATTACGAAGGATAATAATTCATTACGTACCCTTATTAAAATTTGAATGTATAACCCGTTTATGTTATATGAAAAATACATATATGTAAGATATTAAACATGATTAAAAACATTTTAAATAATATATAATTATTTTTTTATTACAATTTAAAAAATAAAGTTTCAAGCTTAATTTATTATTAAGCTATGTTCCTTATGAAATATTAATAAAGTGAGACACCACTTAACTATATTATAGTTTTTAACCTTAGAAATCTAATACATTAGAGTAATCAATATAAATGTTACAGTGAATGTGCAATACCAGTGAAGCTATATTTATTGATGTAAAATTACACTGCTCAGTATCAGTAAAACTGTATGTATTCATAAAAAAATGATCTAGTACGCGTGTTTCCACATGATTACAGATTCACAGAATTTTGACGTCGCATCGTTTGACAAAATACTATAATATTTAAAATAAATTAAACCAAACCTAAGCCCAATTTTTAACGAATTAACATAATGAAAGTTCAAAAACCATAGTTGGTTTAAAAAAAATAATATGGCAAGTTAGGTTCAGTTAATTCGTTTAGGTTCGGTTTGAGTTTATAGAGCAAATATACGTTTTGCAACTTTAAAATTGAGTTTCATTGAGATTTTAAAGCCGCATATACAATACTACTAGCGCCTATCATTTAAATTATAATAAATTTCACTGAAACGCCAATAAAAATATAACTTTTCTGGTAATGGACATTCACTGTAACAGAAACAAATTAGTAGTGGTATAATTTAAAAAAAAATCACTGTTATTAGTGAAAAAAAATTGAGTTTAATTCTCAGTATCTCCAATAAATTAACATTTTTACTAAATAAGTTTAGTAAAAATATACTAATTAAACTTTATAAAAAAATTTGAGAAAATTAATATTGTTATATATAGAACAGTAATATTTTTTGCTCAGTTTAAAATAAAAAACACCGAATAATGATATTTAATTAAATAATCTATTTTCATATTTAATTAAAATATGGTGTGTAAAGCTAATGGGTACTAAATTTGATTTTCTAAAAAAAAATTTAGCACTAAAAGTATAAAATAAATATAATCAAAAAATTAACTCATAAATTATTGATTAATTAATTTTTTATTCATACAATTAATACAATATTAGGGTCTTAAATTGTGCTTAAAAGTAATTTTCTTTTAAACTGTTTTTGCATAAACTATAATTTAAATTTTTAGTATTTATTTTTAAGTATTTAATAATATCTAAAATAGAAAATAACTCTCAAAATATTTTGACTATATTTCTCGGATGTGTAAAAAAAGAAATTAAACGCGAAAACTGATTAAGCAAGTTACTAAAAAATTCTAGAAAATTTATCTATTACTTCACTTCAAAGCGCACAGTTTTTGGCCTTCCCGTTAAATGCAATTTACCAATTTACATTTCTATATATTCAATAGATAAGTATTTACAATGGTGCTTGCTTTATAATTTGTAGTATTTAAAATAAAACAATTATTTATCAGAAAAGCCATAAATATTACATTGCCCAAACGAATTCATCGCAATAAAAAAATTAACTGGCGAACGCCGCTAATTACCATTCTAACGAGCTAATAAATCTAGCTAATCTAACAACACTCTTGAAGAGGATTAAGAGTTTAAAAAAATAGTAGACGTATAACATAACCATAGTCATATATGTATATAATATGAATTTAAAACTAATTAACATTAGGTATAGGATCACAAAAATATATTCTTACAAAATGTAACAAAAATTATACGAGAAGCGTGTGTATAATTAAACAATACACAACCAGTTTGTTTTAATGTTTAATTTTATTTTTAATGCGGGACTTTAGCGAACACGATTACGGCACGACGCAAATTAGATCAAAAAGAATATGTGCATATTCAAATTTGAGATTTCTCCGCCCGCGGCGCCATTGCTTTTTCGCAGGGACGGAATGGGGGAGGTATTATTTTATCTTCACGCCCGCACAACTTTTTATGTTAATTTAATGAAAAATTATGCCTATGGAGATAGAGGTCCAGAAATAAAAGCACGGGCTGTTGGCTCGGCCGGGACTTTAACGACATTACAAGGGGGCACTCGTGTGGGATACGCCACCCCATGGGGGCAGGGCCACACTTGTACACAAGTGTGCTCGTGGATGTCTCAAAAACAATCTACTACTGGATAGATTTTTTCTGATTATCTCACTAGAGCAGAGAATCGTGATTTTTATACTTTTATGTTATACTTCAGCTATTTTAGAACTACAAAGTGATTGATAAAAACAATGTTTTATTAATTAGTATTAAACCAAATACACCCAATGTCTAAAACAAAGATAGTAGAATTGGGGTAAAAAATAATCTCAGGTCTAATGCAGACTGTACAGAAGCTTAAGAATTAGACTGAATGTAAGAACATCGAATAATTAATACTGAATAGTATAAATTGTTGGCGTATCAAGAGACTTTTAAAATTGCACACGAGAAAGGAATAAGAAATATATTTGCAACAACATTCATTGTGAATGAAGATCTTTCACTTGAACTTGAAAACCCTTAAGACAGTATCTAAATTGATTTATTATCAAAAAGCTGTAATTTTGATATTACTATTAAATAAATATTGCTGATAAATTTATAAAGTTTATCAATATTTAAGATATATTTCTCGATATTTGGAAAATTTAAATTTCACATGCTGTTTGCAACGCAACTTTTACACGCAAGGGTTTAACATAAGACACATATACAGTTTAATAAATAATATATGTACTACACATGCACGCCTTGGTTCGGCCAACAAACAGTTAAATTTGTGAAATTCGTTTAATTAAAGTCTATCCCGAAAAGGGTTTATGTAGTGTACGATTTTGTCGAGGGAAGTAAGTTTTCCGCATACGTACGTTCGTTCGGCCATTTACAACTTTTCTATTAAAATTTTCGCCAACATTTTCCCTGACCCACCCCCTCCTACACCCCTGCCCCCTCCCTCTTTAGTACGTACTCTTCCTGGGTAATTTTCGCATTTTGTTCCCCGTGACTTTCTTATCCGTGAAATCATGCAAATTTCGGAATCGCTCTCGCGGCCAGCCGCGATGCTAATGTGTATATATTACAATATTTTAATATGTTTCCATGTATTTGTGTGTAATTTCCGATGTATTTGTACATTCGTGTAACGTATATTTATATCGAATTGTATGTATTTTTATTTTATTTGCATATGCCGTGCTTAAATATGCAACACGGTTTGGAAACAATAACAACCTCTGGTATTATTCGTGAGACCGCGTATGTTAGAAAAAAATCTTTTTTGCAGCAATTTAAATATTTTAAATAAATAAATATTAAGTTGATTTATAGAAAAAATATATAAATTGTATGTATTAATATTTTTTTAAGGATCTCTATTGTATTGAATCATAAAATTACTTAATTAACTATGCACTTTTTTGCAATATTTCAGCGAAAAACCCAAACCTTATTACTTTTGTATTAAATATTTAAGCATCAAGGAGCTAGGAATTGTTTAAAATTAATATGTTATTTTATTAGGTTATTAAGAAAACAATACAGAAATAAACAATAACGAAAAAATTGTTACTAATAATTATAATATTAGCACGAATTGTGTTACTAGTGGTATTTAATTAAATGTTTATTTAAAATCAATAAGCATTATATGATATTATAAAAATATATAAACCCCGATCAAACCAAGATCTTTAAGATATACTATCATTGATATATTGTACTGGTTTTAATAATATTATTTTACTATTTAAAATGTACGTTATTATATGCAATGATACATTTTTAAGTATAGTCATATGATGTTTCTACAGCAATAAATAAAAAATAAGTTGAGGTATGCTTTTTTAAAAATATAATAGGATTATCTCTACGCGATTCTTAAAAAATTTAACACCCTATGACCCTTACCCCTGTGCAAGCCAAATCAAGCGCAACATTGCGCCCCCTCGCTGAAATGAAGACAGCCTCGGACATCCCTGCGTAATCTCGGCAATTACGTTTTATTTTATTTTTTATTTTTCCCTTATTGCCCTGCGTCCCGTAACGTTTGTTTTTCTCATTGAGGCCGCTTTGTATTCGGCGTGTGAGAGATAAGTTAGAATATTGCCGATCGTGAAGTGGGTCCAGGGCTCAGGTAGCCTATTTGTTTTCTCCCCGACCATTATGTCCTGATTAAACAACTTTATGTCCGCCGCGTTTACTTTGGTCGAACCTTTCCAAAGGCTACGCTGTTGATATCAAAATTAAAACGAAAAATAAATATGGTCGAAAAAAAGGGATGCGCAGCGCCGAAAGCGCGTGACTCGGAAACGTAATTTTGGACCATCAAATAGAAAAGTTTTTTTTGAGACTTATTTTGGATACTTATAAGTATGCATATCTAAAAGAAATAAGCAAAGCTTTGTGAAATTTGATTTACCAAATGTCATCACAGAGGACTTAAGCTTTCAAACAAAGGATTACGGTTGTGCGATGTAATAGTTTGTAGTCTACATTGTAGACATATTTTAAGGACATCGATATTTGTGCTATACATCATAGATGAACTGACAGTCAAGGATTATTTAATTGAATTGTGACAGTAAATTATATACGATGAAAAGTTCATTAGATAAAAGCGTTTCAATTATAATAGAAAATGATTTTCTTTAATATATTTTTTACAGCACTTACAATTTACAAGTAATCATGATATTTAATTTTTTAATGATATGCCTTTAATTAAAATATTTTAAGTTTTTTTACTGTTATTGTTTTATTTTTTTGGCAAGCTAAATATAAATTGTCTTAAAACCTACCAATAATAATTGTTTATTATTCAACCAATTATTGTAACGATTTTAGGATTTTTTTACTTTACACGCTTTTGAAATAAAAATATATATTTACCTTATTATACATGTATTCCGTTATAGTTTTTTTTATCAATTAATAGTTGTCTTTCTGATTGATTGATGATAAACCTGCAAGTATCCCACACCTGAAAAAAAATATGAATAAATAAATTAAACGTATAAAAACTATAAATACGCCTGCGTCGAATAAAATTCTGAAGGTTCGAGGGGCTTTTAAATTATTTTATAAAGTCCCGAAACGGGAAAAAACACGCCCGGTGTTCCCTTTTGATATCGAATATGAAAATTTCGCTCATTATGAAGTGGGTCCCCGGCTCTCGAGGGCGAAAGGTGAAAAGTAAAGGTCGGTCCCGGGCTTACGTGTGTACCTTTTAGAAATTGCCTATTAAAAATTTAAAACTCGAGATGGGCGGGTTTAGGGTTTGCTGTTGACAGTTGAGTCCCGCATGAGACTTGCGACTTGAGCCCATCCCTGGAATTATACGCCAACACACACGGATACCCACATAAATACATACGAGTGTACGTGAAAGAGGATGGTACAATTTTAAAGCAGGACCCACGTTTTAATTGCGTTTACGGGTCAACCTTCCGATGCGAGTGTGAGACGAGATATTTTTGATAAAAAAAGTTAATCCGCGTTCGACGTAATTTTGTAGCGTTTTTTAATTATATTGGGCGAGTGACAAAAAGTGGGTAATTTATACATTGGATGGGCGTCTAATTTAACATGCGCCAGAAATTAAATAATTTTTCACCTATTCACGATAATAAAATATATTTAAGAATAATATCTACTTCATATAATTAAAAGTTTTTGTTTAACAACAAGTCCTTTTATATTTGATCTATATGAATTAAATATCTCTAGTGCTTAAAATTAACATAATGATTATACTATGTAATATATGATTTTCTGAAAAATCTAAAATATTAAAAAGTTTAAAAAAATATTTGTATGTGAAAATAATGTTTTTTACATTAAATTATGAAAACGATATTAGCGAAAATATAAGGTAGCAAGTATTTTTTAGTTTACTTTATTTAGACTAAACTAAAACTTAAAACTCTAATTTGAGTATTGGAATAGTTGAAAAACAGAATAATAAACAACAACAAAAAACTTTGAAATCGCCTAAATCACTTATATTGATGAGTTCATTTTTTATTTTTTAACTAATTACCAATAATGTTTAATTTTAACTATTTATTTAAAACAAATATTTTCGGCAGCATTTATAATTAAAGTTTGTACTGATTTAAAGTTAAATTAAAGTATATAGTTTTTTAGCATAGATGTATGTATGAACTTGTTTTAATTATTAATTTTACAACTTTACAAATAATTTCGAATATTTTATCGTTTTCTATTCGATATTCGAAAAGTTGAAAATAACGAATATTTGAAAACCCTAATCAAAACACTTATAAAACTATTGTTAATTTATATAATAATAAATTAAATAAAGTGACACTCAAAGTTTGGTGCAAACAAATAAAAAGTATCAATAATTATAATAATTACGCAATTGTATGAATACATTTTGACAAAAAAATTATGTGTGTTCGATTGAAATATCATGTTATATATCATATATTAATAAAGCAATATCCCATACAAAATATATATATATATGTGTATTAGAAACAGAGATTTTTATTTATAGAAATTATACTATGAAAATTTAATATTTTTTTACTATAAGCAAATTCTAACTGAATTTCAAAACTAGTAGATAAATGTAGTTAAATTATTTGTATATTATTTCTAGATTCAATAAGAGATAAACAATAATAGATAATAATGGAAATGTGTCAAATTATAAAGTCTTTACCTACTATTCTTTTTTAAACTTTATATCTCGCATCGATATTGTAATGTACATACATACGTACACAAACGCTCCCTTCGCCACAATATGTCCAATTTTCAATTTCGTAATTTGTCACACATAAGGGCGCGCTGTGAATGTGACATTTCAATTTATGCCTCCGTGTTAAGTGGCCGCCCGCGTGCCAAGTATCCGAAAACCGCCGATAAACAAAGAGTCATGTTAACATATAATATACTCTTTTTATACAGAAGAAGGGAGGTAAAAAAGTGTACAGATAAAACAAGAATATTTTAATTTTTTTAATTTGGGTAATCAAGGAAGACATTTGTGAAAATGATCAGAATAGTGACAATGAAATTTACGATTTTTAAATGCACCTCTTTAGATGGGAAAACAATTTTAAAAGAGCACAGTAAAATAAGTAAATTACATAATATATGAATGTCAAAAATATACCGGGGTATGACATAATAAGCGGCAAAGTGATAAAATAATTGCGGATAAAAGTCATTAGATTAACGACCAATCGTCATCAGAAAAATGTTAGATTTAACTTTAAACTACTTTCTAACTCAATGAAAGGTTGTGCAAATTATAATTTTACTGAATCAAGGAAAAGAACCAGACGATATAAGTATCTTACCAGTTATGTCAAAAATATATTTAATTAAGAAATATAAAAATATATTTAATTAGCATAAACAATATCATGACCACTAATAAAAGCTCTAGAAACTAAGCTGTAATAAGATGGAGATAATACTATAATTCAATGAATTAATTAATTATTTAAAGGAAGCATCCAGTGGGATAACTCCTATATGATATTTTTATTTTTCCATGTGCCTATATAGATGCTGGGATAAAGGAGATAAAAGGAAATACATCAATTATACAAATTGTTTATAGTCCAAATATACAGATTACATTTTAATAAAAAAAAGCGAATATAAATCCATTAAAAAAATATCATCATAATGAATTAATAAATTATACTAGGGGTCAGATTAAGGCGAACGATCATTGTATTATTGTGAATTGGTGATACATATTCTGTTAGTGTTTGTCTTTAATAGTTGTAGGGCACTTTAAAACTTAACAATATATCGAAATATTACACAACAATATTTAATGCAATAGTTTTGTCTAGTGCCTTAGCGTAATTTTTTATCTTTTTGCTACTTATGCATTTTATATTAAATACTAAATATAAAATATTATTTTCTCAGTTAAAAAAGTAATGCAATTCTTAGTAAATTTTATTGTAGACTTAAACTTGTTAATTATTTTACCAAAGTATTTATAGACATAGAATTTAAAAATTATTTATATTTGAAGCCAATTATGTATAAGAAAATATTTTTTTTCTTTTTACGAGAAAATTTTATTACTACGCTTTCATTATGGTAATTTTTACAAACAATATTTTTTAATAATTGAATTTTATTTTGCAGTCAAAGGTATATTTTAAATCATAAAATGTTTATCAGTAAATAAAGTGATTTTATATGTGATTTAGTTGGGAAATCTAAACATTTTTAATATTAATTTAAATGATTCTGCAAATATAAAATATTATTAAATTACTGTTAAATTTAATTCATACGTAACTTCTGCATTACAAATGCATTAGAAACGTATGTTCCAATATTCATTCCCCTTTAAAAGTTAACTTTTCCTATTTCAATGTATTATAATTAGTAGCAAAATTTGAACATATAAATTTATTATTAAATTTACGTGTTCTAGTAGCTTTTTTTATAATACCCTATTTTATAATATTATCTTTTCTGAATCTTAAAAACGACGTTAAATTTTTTCTCAAGCTGATGCTAAGAAAACTAAGAAGTATTATATGCACACACTGTCAAATATAATTAAAAAATATTTTATTTTTAGGTAGTTACGTTAACAAGAGTTTTTTTTCTTGTGAGTGTATATAATTTATGTCAGAACAATACGATGGCACTACTAAACTTTATATATTTTTTATGGTTGTTTGTAGATACAATATATGTAATTAGTTAATAATCACAAATTTAATACTGATACAATATTTCTTAAAATTCACATAAACGGATCATAAGAATGTATCTATACTGTCGATTCCTAATCAGTAATTCTCAAGATTTACTTTTCACTCAATTTGCATACTTTTACCACTCCCAATACATACACACAGTCAAAGTTTATTATATGCATAGTAGTATATGTTTTCGTTTTTATATGTAGACTTTTTGTTCCTCGCCGGTTTCACGCACTTTGCGATAAAAAAGCGGAACGCCCAGAGATCTGGCTCTGAAAATTATGCTCGGCGATACGTTGTTGGGTTGTGTATATATTTTTTCGGTACTTCAATTTACATAACAGAGGAATGTGTACATTATAAAATTTTACGCCAAGGCCTTCCAGATAAGAGGACAATGTCACATTAGGACAACATAATAAAGGGCCACGGTATAAAGGCGCACCCTGCTCAATCTCTTTCACAGGATTGTCTGTCCCAGAGATAGGGCGGAATCGTAAAACACACAAAAAAGGTCCTCTTTTATCACGCGCGCATCGCGAGCCCTACGAGTGTGTACCAGAAAAAACTGATTACATGTAAAATATAATGCCATTGTCATATATATATTTGTATGTATGTGTGTATACTGCCGGGCCAAACGATCTTTTTTGTATCATAAAGTTTCCGCGTACGAAAATTCAGACTGAATTATAAATGAAAGGACACCATCGTCACAACGCTGCGTAGACATCATCGTTTTTCGTACATGTGTGTATGTACATATATGTGTACTAATGAGTGTGTGTAATATATGTGAAAATGCGGCAAACGGATTTTGAAACGTAATGTTTATGATGTCGCATAAGAGGTTTTATATCATGTGTCAAAGTATTGTTATAAAAGTAGCTTGTAAAATTTAATTAACAATACGTTATTATTTAACGTATGAAAATAAATAAATTAAAAGTGCTTATCGACAGTTTCTTAGTTTTAATATGTTGCAAAAAGCTAATTATTTTATTTAACATATTATTATTTATTGGGCTGCTACCAAATTTCACTAGTGTCTAGTGTAAAATATTTTTTCTTAATACGAAAATGCACAATTAGTTTTAGTTATTGAGTATGCTATCGGCATTTAATTGAAAGAAAATTTTGAAAAAAACCTTTAGTCGACAATATTATTACGTTTCAGAGAGCCTAATAAAATGGGTATTAGGGGTAAAAAAATATTTTCATGATGTGAAAAGTATAAGAATGAGCATTATTTTCTTGCAACATTAATAGATTAAGTGATAAGGCTTTTTGCGGTGTGTTTTCAAGTTTTCTTTTGCAGTTTTAATTTTTTGTAAGCTTCTTTAAGTTCAGCTAAGCACTTCATATCATAATTAAAAAATGATTATGTTCTTGGTAATAATAAAAAGACTTTATATATAGCTAGATATTTTGTAAGATTTATTCATCCCTTAAATATATTAACCCTTTTTAATATTGCTCTCTAAATCATAATTCTTATTTTTAATTTACTTTTCAGTATACCTACAGTATACTGAAAATTTTAATATTTATAGCACACGATACAATTAACTTTATTCATAAAATGTACATACATACATTTTTAAAATATTATTAAACTATAACTAATATTATTAAGTTTCTATATGAGTTTAAATTACTTTATTAAGACACTATGAATATATATTATTTCATTTTTTTAATTCAAGTTATGATTCATAACAAATTTTACTCTAAAATTTCTCAAAAATCAAATATGTATTATAATAATATATATTGTGAGCATTATATAAAATAAATAAAAACATTATTAATTAAAAATAAATACCTCAATGTATTGTAGTTTTTTTCATTTCGTGAAAATGTATCAAACTTGTACACATTTACACTATTATTTCCATCCATGTATTTATATTTGTGTATTTAGCTATAGCTATTGTAGTATTATAAATTTTTCTCTTTTATATTTATAATGAAAAGTGATGATCTGAAAAAATAAAATTAGCAATCATATTATAACAGTAAATAATGTTTTTATATGTTTTTAAAACAAGGCTTTGTTGATATTTGTTGATAATGATTCCTGATTCACTAATTCATGTTTATTTAATATTTTACTTTACCGTCGGAAGATGAACTTTTATTGTTTTATTAATATAAATTCAATTACTAAAAATTAACTATAGTTATTATTTTATAAATATTAATAAAAATACACGTAAAACTATAAAATTATTATTTAAAAAAATCTGATGTTATTTTATATTTAATAAATGTTTTTACATCTGAAAATTTGAGTTTTCCGACGGCTGTTTGTAAAAATACTTTAAATAATAATCACTTTTAAAATAATATTTGATTGAAATGTAATATAATTATATTGATTATAATAATAAATTAATAAAAAATATTTATTATAAATATTTTTTTTTATTTAATACGTTTTGTTAAATAATACACGTAAAGCAAAAATATTATAAAAATAGATAAATCAATTTTATTGCATTGTATATGTATTATATATAATAATACATATTGTAAAACTTAGAAGATAGATTTATACTATAAATATTCATTTTATTAATTATGAAGACATCCGACGGCAAAAGTAACAAGCACGTTGAATTAAGTAAAAGGTATTAATTAAAAATATATATTACACAAATATAAAAAATATTAAAACAAATAATAATTTATAAAAAAATAAATATTGTAATTTAATATTAAAAAAAATCTATTATCCAGTTAGAATCATCTGTATTTTTTATGAGTTGCAATACATTTAAAATAAATAATACAAAACTTTTAATTATTAGCTAATTATTAAAAAAATATTTATTTGCTAAATGTACATAGTTGCTAGATGTTTTTAATATTACTAAATATTATTTTTATTTTTTAAATGACATTATTTGGATAGATATGCTTAGTGCAATTTTATCATTAATAGTTTACTTAATTGTCACAATTAAACAGAATATGTATGGGTTTACCTGAATTGATATTCTGTTCACAGAACTTTATAAATGGTGTATTGAAATTGATTCGTGTGGTTTAGATATAAAATGGTAAATGAAATTAATTAATATTAAATAATTGAGGAATATGTAGTTAAATATGAAATAATAATACTGCAACATACTAATATTAAAGATATACAGTTTCTGTATATTATATTATATACCCATAAGCTAAGACGCTATAAAATTGTTAAACCACACGAATTATAAACATAATGCTGAATCAACACATTATATGCTTATAATTTATATTAACAAATATTCTATATAGACTATGTTTGTATTATATATTAAGAAATATTTAAAAATAAACATATATAGTAAGATATATATGCAATATTTTTTACAATAGTTGATAAACATTTTAATAAAATTCATCAATTGCTTTTTTAAATTATTAAATACATATAAAATTGAAATATGGATCATATGCTTACATATATACAATACTAATAAAAATATTATGATACGATATACAGGTAAACACAAATCAATATAAATTGGTTATATATATTAATTTAGATTCAAATGATTGTAAACGCGTTAAATTAAAAAAATACCTTTTAGATTTCATCCAGTTTTCACAAATTATTAAAATATATTTGCGTCCCAAAAATGCTTTGCTTTAAGAGACTAATTTTATAAATGAGACGTATTAATAAATAGAGCAATTGAAAATTATTTTTAAATTATAAATGTTATAAATATGCCTGATAATAATTTTTTTATTTTTTTAAAAATTGTTTTATGGTTAAATAACATGTGATATATAATATCCATTAATAAGTTGCTATTTATGTATATTTAAATAGAGGGCATTACTGATAATCAATTGATTATGTCGTAAAAATAAATATGAACTTTGGTGCAATATAATAAATATTTCTTACAACAATTAAAAAATGGCAAATCAATAAATAAAATCAATTCTATATAATAAGAGTATTGAAAAAAAATTAGGTTGAAGAAAGATGAAATATTAGTATAGTTTATATTTTTGCCTATATGTTTATAGATACATTAGTTAAGATAGAATGTGTAGCTAAAAATTATATTAATAAATATATTGTAAAAAATAATTTAGCTCTATAAATAAAAGGAAACAAATTTAATGCACAGGAACTTTTTATTTTATACCTAATAATTAATTGCCAACTAATATAAGACCTACCAAATATATATTTATATACATATGTTTATAAGCAAATAATGACAATACGTCTGTACAAAAATATTAACTCGTTAATATTAAGTTAGATCATTAGTATTATATAAATGTATATTGAAATAAGGAAAATATTTTAACTGATTTTTTTCTTTAATTCATTGCAATATTACAAATTTATGATTTATATAACAATTAAATATTTTAATTCTACATAATCTAATTATATAAATATAAAGAATTACAAAAAAATCTATTCTTAAATTCAATAAAAAAAATTGTGAGCCCTATAAATACATATCTGTAAAAAATATCTTTTCTTTTTTTCCATATTTTTTTTTCTGAAAAAAATCATTTAAGAATATATTAGACCTCCGTCGCGGACGAAGGTCGCCGATATCCTGTCTACCGATAAAGTCAAGCCGCGCAAGTTAACCAATGAGAAGCGAGCAAGAGGCGTGGCTCAACCCCTCCCTAACCTCAACCAACTCTTCATAGGGAGATTTAGTTTTTTTGCAAGCCATGTGAAATTGTGTGCACTCCATATAATAACGTGAATGTAGCATTGCCATAATGTTGAAATATTTTCAGGAAAAATTGATAACGTATCCTCACAGTACAGTTTGTTGTGATATATTAACAACACAGTGTATGAGAATTACTTTTAAAGAGAAAAAATACCCCATCTATTTTTTACATTATAATAAAAAAATGCAGAGGACATTGATTAATTCTTATGTTATCTAGATGATATATTTCAGACTGCATGACTATTAGATATTAGATTGCACCTTTTCTCGAGCTCTTATTAACCCTCTATTTCCTATATAAAATTAGAGTCAAAACTTTATTAGGTTAAATAAAATGTAGCTTGATATTATAGTGGACATATTGATGCAATATATGCTTAGAACAACGTGATAGCTCTGAGAAAGAAGAATTTAATTGAATATTATATCTCACAAATAAATTTGCTGATGATATATAGAAAAAGCTTTAAATATAAACGTATCACGAAAAACCGTTTAAACATTTGATATGATTTGAATAAGAAAATAAAAGATGAAAGTGGAAATTGCTATAGGTCTCAGGAGAGACTAAAAAAGAATCAAAAAATACAACTTATAAATATTTATTGTAAATCACGATCATCGTCAATAAAGAAACGACATAGAAAAACTATTATAATTAATATTGTCGAATTCCTCTGTATTTACTTAGAATTTTAACATTTTCTATACATACACTGTATTTATTTGAGATTTTTAACTTAACAATAAATATTATTATCAATTGTAAAAATGTGTGGTTTCAGTCCCTATGGCGTTCCACAGATAGAACCACCTTTGGAAGTGTAGGAGCTTTTGTATGGCAGTCGTGGGAAAAGGACGCTCATTGCTTTTTTCGCAGGAGGTGCGAGTGAGACGGGTGTGTGCTATTGGAGCTTTGCATACCAATGGCGTATTTCGGAGTGCGAATATTAAAATACAATTTAAATAGGAAACTATTTATTAATAGTTCTACAATTGATAGTGTTTACAAGCTTATACTCAATTATGATTTGTTTAAGTTATATATTTATATATTTATTATATTTTAGATATATGCATGCATGCAAGTTTCACCTGTAAAGTTGTTAAATATTTTTTATGTGGTAAATTAACTCATTATTAGAGAATTTTTAATACCTAATGTACAAACTAGCTTGTTCTTAATTAATCATTATGACATTTATCCGTGAAACTAATTAAATTTAGGTAAACCTAATCTGTGATGATCGATAGGAATTATTAATATTAAAAATCACTTATTTACAGAAAATCAAAAATACTAAGGTTCATATGAGATTCGAACTTGGATCTCTTAGGTTAATAATCAGCGAGTTATAACACAAGTTTATCGTGCTGTTTTATTATTTTCTATATATAAAATGTAGTTATTTTAAATATAATAATACAACTATTGCATAACTAAATCGTACGTCATAGACCCACGCACTATATTTTATGCAAAATATCTCTATAGTTATTTCTTGACCCAATAATAAATTTTGCCTTAGCATTTTTAGTTCAAAAAATACAAAAGTACTATCGGAATACTTAGTTCTAGGTTATTTAAAAAATCTTTGCAATGCTTCGCTGCACGATAAAAATATCGTTTTATGTTTTTTTTATGTTATGTCTACCAAAAAGTCTTAAATTAGATTAATGACAGCCAGTTTAATATATTTTAATTAAAATGCGATCTTTCACAAAAAAATAGCAAAATCTATTGAAATAGTATTCAGTAAAACTATCCACGTAATGAAATTTTTAATGAAATTGTGCATGTTAATTTTTGGCTTAAAACACAATTTTTAAATTGTAATTATCTTGTCTCTATAATTAATTAATGAGTTTTGTGATAAAGAACAATATAGGTTCACTCATAACAATAATCGATAGCAGAAATGTCAATGAGAAATGCTGCATTTAATTGAGTTAAAAAATGTTTTTTAATAGGAAAAATATAATCATGATTTTAATAATGGAATCAAAAGCCAGTTCTTAAATCTATAAAAAAAACATTAAACATAAATATATAAATATTATTGGAGCAGTGCAAATTATAAATATTTATATTTTAATAAATTTATAAATAGGAAATAAAAAGTTATAATATACTAATTCATTAATTGTTTCAGTGAAATCATATCCGAATACATTTTGACTGGTATATACACCGAATACATATATTTCTAATAGTGAAAATTTAATTTAATTTACATGCTCTTGTGAAACTGTATCCTTCTCTAAAATGTCTATGAACTCAAACATTACC
This sequence comes from Plectrocnemia conspersa, assembly GCF_051122295.1. Classification (NCBI taxonomy): domain Eukaryota; kingdom Metazoa; phylum Arthropoda; class Insecta; order Trichoptera; family Polycentropodidae; genus Plectrocnemia; species Plectrocnemia conspersa. The sequence goes on from NW_028277173.1 coordinate 15,262,753, forward strand.
TAAATTATCTGTCCTATCTATTTATTCATATTTAAAATAAAATTTTATAAGATTGTTCACTACATTTTAATTGGCCTAGTTAGTAAAATAATATTTATAATAATTAATTAACACTGAAAACAGATGCGAAACATCTATTTGCTGTACATACCCAAACATAATCTAAACGAATTAACCATACTCATCTTATTGTAACAAAATTATCTTTCATTAGATCCAATTAGGATCGTTGATTAATTTAGGTTAGGTTTGAATTTAAATGGCAAATGACCGTTTCGCAACTGTTGCAGTAAATGTACACTTTCACTTTCATCAATACAATTTTACTAACTAGATCAGGTAACATGTATTAAACCATTGATTTTCTGGGAAATATCGACTTCACTGGTTATTCTTAAATGAATAATAACTATACTTTATAGGCGGCACTAAAAAAGTAGAAAGACAATAGTGATGATTATAGTAGCAGTTTTTATGAAAAAAATAAAAAATATAATATATTGACAGTTAATAGATCTAAATATAATTAAATTTTATTATTTCCATCTTTATATATTTTAAATATCATAATAAGCAAAAAGTGGTGCATTATTGAGGATAAGAAATGTGTTTAGTATATATTATAAAATATATAACACAATTTATTTAATTGCGCAACTATTTTATTTTACAAAAATATCCATAAAGTATAAGAATCATGTAATATGGATTTGAGTGGATATATGTATGTATTTTTAAATATATGTATTGTATGGGTACAATACCAGAAATAAGGCAATTTTACAAACGAGGTAGAAAATAAGTTTCTTTATGCGTATTTTCCTGAAAATTTAAATGATAACTTAATTAAGAATTACTAAATATATAAGCAAATTAAGATAATAACGTATTAAAAAATATATTATTGTTTAAAATTTAATATAATATGTTAATGTATATTAGCTTTTGAGGATGTAATGACCGATAAAATATTTTGAGATAAAAATTTAATATTTTCAGGGGGAAATAGCAATAACTACCAACCGGATAGATGTTTTAAGAATCATAAATAAAAAGGTTTAAAATTTCTTTATTATAGTTTTCTGTTGTAACATGATAGGCCAATGCATTACAACTAGGTGAACACAATTAAGGAATACTAAGTAAGTAGTAAGAAACTATACTGAAATCAGTATCTAAATTTTTGACACATTTTAATAATAATAATGACAGCTTACATTATGACAGCTTACAATCAATGAATTTCACTGTGTATGATCTAGCTCGATTTAATTTTAAGTATTTAATACGACATTTTTCAGTGAGATACCACTAATCTTGTGTATAGGTGATTACGATAAAAAACAACATTAAATTTAAACTCAAGAACAAAATGCCAAAGCACATATTGCTTTAGAAACTAAAGACAAGAAACCAATTATTCCATTTCTCCAAAGAATTGTACTCAAATTATCACTTAATTTTATTTTGTTTACTGTATTTTCCTTTTTTTTCGCTTAAATTATAAAGGTTTTTAATTTTTTACTCTAATTTTAAACACAAATGATATGTTATATTTCCTAATTTTTTATCAAAATGTAGTTATAAACATGAAAATGATAATGAACTAGTAATGTGTAGATTTTATATAATTAGTATTTCTGTAAAAAATATTTCTATTATTGAAATAAACGTAATAAAATAAGTGAGATTAGATAAAGCTAAAAAAATCTAATACGTGATTATCTACACGAATTATAATTTTAGATTAATAAATAATTCCAATTTCCCAGAAACGATGGTAATTTAAAAATACTAGGGCTCAAATAGGATTTTAACCTTTTCAAATATTAGAACCGACTACTTCGTGTTGGTAATGCATGTTATATATATATATATACATACATACTATATTTATAACTTGTTGAGCTCGTTTATAAACCACCTTAATTGGATTTGTGTCGATAGTATTGAGTTCGCCTTTAATATTCTCAAAATTGTGTAAAAAATACAATATTATTTCATATTTTACAAATACTCAGCGATTTATTCTGGAAGTGACTTTTTGTTATTTAATTACTTAAGATTCAAAAAAAAAAATTATAATGATATAAAAAATGATTCCACCTTTATTATTAAAAATGCTCAATATTTACTTAAATGGATTTAATCTCAAATGTGTCAAATTATATAAAAGAGTGTACATACATTTATGTATGTATATATTGAATAATTTGTTTTTAAACTATTATTTAAAAAAAGTTTGGAAAGCGTACGCTACGCGCCTGCCCTCCCAGCGGGCTACGTACAACTTTGCATAGGTACAAAAATGCCCCACTGGTATCGGTGTGTTGGTGTGTGCACCATTCTTGGTGTACCACCAACTCTGAACCCCCACCCTGACCCACAGTCGAGCCACCCGCTCTTACCGAGAGCTCGTTTTTCAAACCGTATTACCCAAGCCACCTCCCTCCCCATAGCACAAGCGCCCAGTAAATATACGCGTTTTATCGTCGAGCCCTATACTTTTGTACGTAAAACACCCACCGCCTATCCAGAACCAAAATGCATTGTAACACCACTCAGACTCACCCCGAAAATAACCCTATTGCACACTTTCGTTAGGGGTCATTTTAGCCAATATGAAAATTTCTCGCAGGGTATTAACAAAATGGAAAGCTTCTAGTTTCGTCATAGCAACCGGGAAATGTGGGTATGAGAAGAGCGTGCGTGCTTGTAGAAGGCAGCGCGCAGGATGCGTATATATGTAAATGTGGTGGAAGTGAGAGAAAGGGTTGTTGTGTGTTTTAGAGTATGTGTGTGCGGCACGGGAGGCGTAGAGTCCGCAGGAGAGATAAAATGAATAGCTATAAATTGTTTGGAGGGCCGGTGGCGCATGGAGTGCGGTCGCTATAATGCGAAATAGGCATAAGACACAACAACTATAGACCGATTGTGGTGGGTCGTTATTTACCAATTAAGTGTCAATTATGTCACCGTCAGGTGTCTTGAAGGGTTGAATGTCGCTGCTGCAAATGTGGCTCCGAGATCTGAAAAACGTTTATGTAAATATTAATAATACTGCGCATAAAAGTTATAATGCACTTGAAATTAAAATTTAAAAAGGCGTACGACAAGGAGCAATTTCTCTTAAGAATCAACTCATACTAGTTGACAAACATACGCTTAAAGAATGTAAAACATTTATAACGTATAGGGATGTACACGAATCTATCATTACCAAATTTATCAGTTTTATTAGGGAGCTATAAGCCGAAAATAAAAATTCTAAAGAGCAATATTAAATCATAGTAACACCACATTAACAAAAATGTTTTAAGCTTTTAATACAATTCTATATCAAGACGAGGTATGGTTTATTAAAAAAAGAAATACACTTTATTTAGTGTAAGTATTTTTTAATTCAAATGTGTTAGCTTGGTGTAAATATTTGGTAATTCACAAAAAATGCGGTGTTGAGAAAAATAAAAAAAATAAATAAAAGTTTCTGATGTGCATTGCAATTTACCTATTATGCCGTTGAAGATGAAGTAAAGTTGAAGATTTTCTTGGTATCTTGAATGTTGCTGTTAAAAGTGCTAGTACATCTGAAAACTGTTAATACAAATATTTAGATTAATAAAGAAAAAAAATGTTATTGTATATTATTTACCATACAATATTCGATTTTAAATATTTTCAGAGCTGAAGGTTTTTATGGTGAGTTGTTGTTGTTGTTGTTGCTTCTCCAAATTATGTAAGTAAATCTGAAAATCAATAATAAAAATGCTTAGAATGATTCATAGTAAGTTTTTGATGAGTATGTAACATCATTAATCGACATTTAGTGATAAAAGAAAAGTTGTAATTAAAATATTAATATTTTAACGTTTTATCACAACCAATATATAAAACTAAATATCTGCTTATATGCAATTTTTTTTTAGGTACATACATGTATTATATCATGATGATTAAAAAATATATTTCTATTAAGAATGATAAAAATAAAAATATAAATTAATTTGATTTATTTAGTACTTCATTGTTTTATTTTAATATTAAAAAATCATAGAATAATAATATTTTTTTATATACCTAGTGTAATAAATCAGTATATATTGATATTAAACACCTAAAAAACTTGGTTTTGGACTCCATATGAACCCCACTGTATTTATATTACCGTCGTTTCTGGTGAATCGGAATTAGAGTTTATTAAAACTGTAATAACGTAAAAGATTTTCTTAGCTTTTTCTGACTTAACAGATGAATATCGTAATGATAAATAATATTTGAACTAAGCCTAAATAATTATATATTAAAAAAATAATAAACAGTTAAATGTAGCTCATTAATTGTATACTAATAATTTTTTTAATATCTTATATATTTTTATACATAAAAATAAAAATTAACATAGATTATTAATGTTACTTGTATTATTTTGATGCAATCTAAATAATACGATTTTTATTATAGTTTAAAAAATAATACTATGAGAAGTATTTCTAAAGTAAAGAAAGAATACCCCTCGTAATATGGTTATAAACAAAATAATTCATAAAGACATTTCTAATTTAAAGATAAATATTTTTAATGGAAAGAGGGATATTAATAATGTAAAAAGGTATATTTCTAAATTAAAACTCAATTACTTTAACAGTATTTCAATTGATACACATTTGTTTACGCTAGGGTTTATCAGATCTAGTATTTTATAAACTAAAGTGAGACGAAAAAAAAAAGTTGTGGAATTCCCGGGAACCGTAAATTTTGTTTGCTTATCGGTAAAATCATAACAGATATGTAGAAAACAGCAGTTGTAAAATTATATTAAAAAAATTAGAGTAGATATTTTATTTTTGCTGGGTAAAATAAGATTTAGGGATGAAACAGATTATCTATTTCTTATTTTTGGAGTAAATATTCCTGCCATTGAGAATGATTTTCGTAGATATTAATTGTGATTTGTGAGCAAATATTTATTTAAAAGTTTTAGAATTTTAGTCTGTTCTCCAGTTGGTTCCAAAATTTCAAATTAATTTTTTGACTAAATTTATTAGTTGTTTGTTATATTTGTTTTAGATTTTCAACATCATAATAATAGAATCATTATCAGTATTCTCTTCATTAATTATTTCGGTATACGTCTAAGAACGTGATATGATTAAAAAAGTGGTCCAAGAAGTTTTCTCCATTATTATAATATATATTTTTAGGAGCTAATTCAAAAATACCTTTAATTTGAAACATATTTTTTTTTAAATATATGTTTGTCTCGTGAGTTGCTCATATTTTTCTTTTTTCAATTTTTGATTTGAGTACTGTAATATTTCAGACAACTTTCTCGAGTGTCGAGGCCTCGTGGAAAATATTTTAAAAGTGGCAGAAAAGTGCAAAATTCACAGACACAGAATAAAGTCTTACTTTTATAAACTTTGTGAAAGTTGTGGATTCTTACATTATTCGTACAAAGTATGAGGTATCTTATGGTGATGTTCATTAAAAATATAATATTAGAAAGTCATATGTTGTTACTGATACACTCGTTTTAAAAGACGTTAAACGATTGCAAAAACCATCTAGTACTTATTGTTATTAATGAAATGATTGAATACTCTTTGTTGGGTGCTAAAAAGTTGTTTAAAGTTGGTGTAAGATTTATATGTTGTTTGAATCAAGTAATTTGACAATTTATTGCTTTAGGTTCATAATAAGAAGAAATGATTTCTGGCCTTTGTACGTTTGCCTTCCGAATATATTTCGTATTTATTTAACACATAATAGAAAGTAATGAAAGCTGGCTCTGTTTTATTTAAGCATATTTTAACAAAACTACAATATAGGTGATGCTAACGTTGTTCAAATATACATACGTGAAAAATTTAGTTTTCCATCAGTGGTTTAAAATAGTTGGTTCTGTGAAAAAGAGTATTTTTGGAAAAATCATGAAAACCAGGCGCTTGCATATTCACTGATGTTTTGCATAGTTCGTCCGGTGCTGATTCGTACACATACTCATATACTCTCACATATTCACGTAAACGTACACACATACGCGTGCATATGGCAAACACACACACGTAGGCCCATGGCGTCACGAGGGTGTCGTTGAACGAATACACAGAGATGAGAATAATGGCCGCTCTTTCGCGAAGCCTTCCAGTGTAAGTGTGCCCCCTCGCCGGGTGGTTTCGCAGCGGTTCTCAAACGCTGCTGTCGCGTCCAGAGACAATAGCTGGACAATGGAAATCGGATGCGTTGCGCGGAAAACTTAAAGCGTGGGTCACGTTATATAACGTGGGAAATTGTTTTATTTTAAAACATTTCGGCGATTGAATGTTTCTCAATCGAAAAACTTATTTTATACACGCATTAGAACATAAATGGTTTGTGAAATTATTTTTATCATATATATATATTTTGAGACCGATATTGAAGTTAAAAATTTGTAGTTGCAGCAAAATAAAAAATATATTATTTTAATTGTGATATTTCGTAAAATAAGTTTCTGCAGAAAAGCACCACATTTCATACTGCGCAACATACACATTGTAGATTTTTATCTTATATATATAAAAAAATGATTATTTTCAGTGATCTTTTTTTATGATCGCAATTAATTATTAGATGAACACAAAAATAGAAACAATTTTCTTGCATGGTTAATTTTAATTTGGGCTTGTAATATTACTATTTTTCAATATAGGAGACAGCATTATATCTTAAAATATTTTAATACTATCTTTGAAGAGATACAATACAACAACGGTTTAACCGTATAATTGTAAAGCTAACGATTTTCTATTTTTTTAGTAAACTAAGCAATACAAATACTATGTATGTTTTTGTAAATTCTGATCCGACAATTTTCTTCAGCCAATAACTAAAATAAATAATAGGGACAGCCACCCATTAAAGTTCTAGGAAAATTTCATTAAAAATAGTTATCAACTAGTGTGATTGTCACATAGTTTATAGTTTAATTCCGTAGTGTTAAAATTATTTTTATAGGTAGAACTAAAACTACGACGAAGGTGAAAATAGCACTGAATACATTTCTCCGAACTATCATGTTTTTTCTTGACAAATATTGATGTTGCTTAGAAATAATAATGTAAAATATATAGTTCAATTAATAAATAAACTATGAAATTTTTTAAATATTTTATATAAAATAAAGTTGCACCATTATAAATACTATCATAGTACAACTTTATTTACATAAATAAATTTGTACTATTACATCAAAACAATTTACTATGT